>NW_017100429.1:1035724-1050367 GCF_001263275.1 Habropoda laboriosa | reverse complement strand
TAAACCTTCGAGTAATAATTGTAAACGTGAAAAAAAAAACCTTGTATTTGCTGTTCCATAGATGACAGTGTGGCTCGTTAATCCAAACTGTTCACGTGTTCACCACTGCACCGTAGCTTGTTCATTGTTAACACGAGTGTAATTAGAAGCGCAGACGATGTTCGAGGGAGTAACAGAGGCGAGGTGAACGTCTGGTCGCGTTACAGAGTGTGTCCGTTCGGTTCCGTGGTCGCGGCGCGACTAAACGCTAATCCAGGACTTTCACTTTGTGATCCAACCGACCCTCCGTCCCTTCTCGAGCCGATTATCCGCAGCACGCCCACGCTCTCCACTCTGAATCACGATCGAATTGTTCTTAGCTGGATAATACTGTTCCCCGGGTGGACAGAGTGGCTCTAACGTCGTATAAGAGACGGATTTTCCATTTGTTGCTCAAAGAAACGAGAGGTCACTCGGGAGTGTGGCTCTGTGCCACTTTATGGAGGCGAAACAATCGCCGAGAATTAAATGGAAGGCTAGCTAAACAACTTGATTTCTGTGAGCCCCGAGGAACGATGCTCGGGGAACGTTATAGGAAGTTTGACGAAGTTCGACGATGTTTGGAACGGTTCGAGGAAGCAAGATTCATATTTCTTTGTCTTTTTTTTTTTTGAGAATCTTTATTTTCGAGGAATTATCGTAGGGGGAAATAAGTGTAAGTATTAATGGAAGTTATTTTAGTTAAGATTTATGATAATGCCGTAGAGTTAAAGGACGGGTCCAATTTTCTTGTATTATCTCGGGATTTTAAAACGAATTCTAAATGGAATTTTGAAAAAAATTGACCGAAAGGAGCTTGAATTAAGTGAGAAATAATTATAAGGGATGAAAAACAGACCAATTAGAACTCTTCAGAATATGTCCTTCAGGATCTCAATTCTAAGGAAAATAATTATCAAAACCTACTGAAAAATTGATTGTATGACATATCTGTTGCAACACAAAGAATTTAAACAAAGAAAAAAAAAAATAAAAATTGGTGTAAAAAATAGTAGACTTCTCGAAGAATAAAAGGAAATAGTAAAAATATGTTAATCGAAGGTACGAGAAAAATTGTATAATGTTCTTGCGAATGTTGAAAAGATGAGAAGTGATCAGAAGAGGTAAAAGGCAAGAGTGAATGAACTCGCGTGTCAGCAACGCTGACCAGAAACCGTTCAAAGTTTGTTATCGTGGTTCGTTGAACGAGGAACGGGCAAGGAAGACGAAAAGTTGTCGGCGGCGCTTACGTAAACGCGCTTTCGTTTGTTTTTCAAATATGCACTGGCTCGATCCTGATTCAGTGCGGAAGAGCATGTGGCTTCCACGAGCCTCGCGATCCGGCTGGCCGATAATCAGCCAGTAGAAACTCGACTTTTCAGTCGAGGAAAGTAAAACGACTATGTATTATTTCGAATGGAAAGCCTCTGGTGTAAAAATTCAGTTGTCTGAAGATCCAGAAATTGTAGCGTTCAAAGATTCAACGGTTCGAAGTTCAAAAATCCACAAATTCAAAAATTCAGAGATTTATAAATTCAAAAATTCGAAGACTGAAAAATTCAAGGTTTCAAAGATTCAAACATTCAAGGATTCAAAGATTCAAGGATTTAAAGATTCAAAAATTTAGAGATTTAAAGATACAAGGATTCAAAGATTCAAGAATTTAAAGATTCAAAGATTCAAAAATTTAGAGATTCAAAGATTCAAAGATACAAGGATTCAAAGATTCAAAAATTCAGAGATTCAAAGATTCGAAAATTCAAAAATTCAAAGATTCAAAAATTCAAAGATTCAAACATTTAAAGATTCAAAATTTTTTAAATTCAAACGTTCAAAAATTCAAAATTTCAAAAGTTGACAGATTTATACATTCAAAACTCCAAAGATTCAAACATCGAAAAATTCCAGATTTAAACTGAAACAAATATTCCAAAGCCCACTTAGAAGCCAAGCCTAACCTTTCGTTAGAGAAAGTGGATCATATGAATATGTACATCCTCTGAAAAATGATTTTGTTAGGTGAGGAGCGTTTATTCCACAGCTTGTGCTGGTGAATGAAAATTAATACTGGTCGGCGAAGGCGGCAACAGAAACGTAATCGTGGCAGGTTATATCGAGTCCCAGCTGTTCACCTCCGTCGGCATAATCCATTCCCCTGACTTTCCTCGTTCTACAGTTACTCCAGGGTGAAAGGTGAACCTCTCTCTCTCTCTCTCTCTCTCTCTCTCTCTAGCTCCCCTCCTCTCTTAAGGATCTTACCGACAAGGAAGATCCGCGACTATACTTGCCACAGGCGATTACAACATCGTTCTGGCTCTCCCTCGTGAACGAGTCCTCGAAGGAGATAATTCACTGTACCACAATAGGGTTGTTCTTTTATTTCTATTTATTGAAATCCTGGACGATTATAGTGAAAAGTTGCTTGGAATTATTTTTATCGATCGTTTCGTGACTTGAAGCGGACCATTGCTTACTACATTTACTATAGTTCTATCATGAGTAGATTGGACATTAAATGACCAGGAATTTTATTGGAATTATTCCTTGATATTTTGGTAACATCCGGAGGATAATTGCTTACTACATACAGGGAGACCAAGGCTGCTAGGCCAGTTTTTCAGTTCTCGATTTTTAATAAATTATGTGGGCGAAATATCATTACAACGGTTATTGTATTTGGCGAGACTGTACATATATTTGACTACCTGAATAAATTATTAAAGTTGACTTAATGTTATAACAATTAAAGTATTTTCACGTTTTTTCTAACACCTACAGTATGGGCTGACTATAGGTATAATCGGTTAAGAAAATGTTATTTGCAACTTAGTTTAGTGGTAATAAAGTAACACAGTGTCAATAAAGTTGTTTTATCATAAAATATTACTTATCTGTCTCTCATATTTTAATAATAAACTAAACATTCTTTTCAACAAATTAAATATACATTATAATGTATTTATAGGTTAATCAATTTAAAACAAAACATGGAAATCGCTTTTTTAACATCAAAATTACAATTTAAACCTTTATAGTGGCAATAAAAACTTAGAGAATTATAGAAACATAGATATAAACATATACCTATAGTTCTTCTGTTACCTAACTTTATAAATAATTTATTAACTAACTTTCAGTAACGAAAAGTTAATATAAACTGATAAATTATAATAACGTATTAGTTGACCCCGGAACGTTAGACAGTCAACCAGTCCCGAACGATCATTTTGGCTTCAATACTCTACATAACCCTAAATTATTTATGTATAAAAAAAAAACTGTTTCAATAGGTCGCCTAATAAAGAAACATTAAAATATTCCTTTAAGATTTATTCTATTCTAACTATATAAAACGTGAAAACACAAAATCTTGAAGAAAAAATATTTACTTAGGTAGCCAATTTTTCGATAAACGCTGATAAAACTCAAGCAACGTGACTAGAAGTGACTTGTTTCTAAAATAAATTTTTCCAAAGTATAGCACACGTCGGTGCAATGTTATTAATAGTTAATTTACCTACCCCTTAGGACAACTAGCTCCGGTCTCCCTTACTATACTGTAGTGACCCTTCTACGCTTTACCACCAGAGGGACGGACTAACCACAGGTTCTCGCTAGTCCCCATAAAGGCTCCTATTTATATGTATACACCTTCTGACCACAGTCCTTCCCTCTCGCGTTTAAGGTACGGATCTCCTAGAAAGCCGTATTGACGAGTCCACTAGGAGGCCCAGGACGAAAAACGCCTTAACCTTTTCACTTTTCCGCCTATCGTCCTACTTTCCTACCTAGCTTCAATACAATTAATTATCATTTGTTTATCTACGTTTTAACACAGAAGAACCAGTTCCAAATCGCTGATTATATTTTCGTACAGTCTATAAATACAAGTAGGGGACGATGATTCATTTCGATTAGTCCAGTGAAAAAAAAAAATTAATTTCAATCTTCGAAAAATTGTAATTCCTCGTAAGTTGTGACTTCTACCTGTCTCTATCTACATTCTAACATGGTAGAACACGTTCCAAACTATACTCGGAACCTGACCAAACTCTTCCACAAAGCCTGTCCAGGGATTGGGCCGTTTATCAGAGGTAGAAGAAGCGACGCACGTGGTTCTGAAACCATCGAGAGGTTGCGACCTCACCTGGCGCGTGTGTTGGTACCGTCTCAGAGGCATGGAACCGGTATTAAAGTCAATGAGAAACTGGTTCGTGGAGAGAATATGATGTCACTTTCGTCGTGTGCTGGCTCGGTGAAAAAATAATAAACAGGGGATATAAACGCGCGTAGAATGACGATTCGTAAGATTAGACGCGATTATTCTGGTAAAGCCGATGGATTCCCTTGGTTTGTCCGCCTTCAGCTCTGCCAGCTAGCATGACTTCAACAGGCTAGCTGGATCTGATTCGCCTTGGCCTTATTCCATTTGCTCACGAAACGTCGATTTTTCAACAGAAGGACGACCGTTCTCAGCTCTGTATAGTATCCTTGGAACGCTAATCTTTTTTTCACGGTGATAGTACAGTGTCGTGACTTCAAATTTTTATCGAGAACTTCAAACGTTCTGCTTTTCGGTGTTTAATATTTTTCAACGATTTACGAGCACAACGAATTTTTGCTACTTAACGTGTAACTGCACTGTTGTCTTCAAATCTTTCATACTTCGGTAGCAATAGCGATTTCGTCAGCGATTTCGAGGAAATGTTCCCGAAGCAAAGTCGAAATTTCAACGAGGAACACGAGAACAAGTCTTGTTCTTTCCTATTTCAGAATTCAATTTTACACAAATCTTGCTTTACTCCTTGAACCGAACTTTTCACAAAATAATCCCTCAAGCCTCTGAGAGACTCGTGAAAGTGCACCACGTGCCCTCGTTCGATACCTCCAACCGATTTTCCGATTGATGTGTCTGTGACACAATCTCGAGAAGGTGAATAGCACAGAGCTTAATTAAATTCGTCTAGACACCCACGGTGATTCAACATCGAGTGACGGACACGGTGGAAAAGAGAGGAAATACGAAGAAGAAGAAGAGGGCTGGCTATTCTCTTATGTAATGGAGACTGAAGTTTCTGCTCGGTGTAGCGTGCACATAAGCCGCCTCGCAACTTCCAAGCAAAACGAACGAAGCCATTGTCTCTCACGTGTTCGGCCTGGCTACTCTCTTTGTGACCCCGTGAACGGGCAAACTTTTCAATAAAGATCCACACTTCTCGTTGTATACAGCGGAGCCAGAAAACTTGTCACAACGAAATTTCAAAATTTCAACGGATTTGAACGAAAGAATTTGCCGATGGAGGACTCCACTTTAACCCTTTCTGGTCCAAATAGTCCAGTTAGTCCGTACTCATTCGGCCACACCCGGACAGTACCATGTATAGTTCCCCTTTATTTCAATATTTCGACGTAATATTAGTTATAAAATACTAAGTTTCGGTATAACATTAACCCCTTCAGGGACGATTTTCTTTAAAATTAGAAAATATTGATCCGATTGTTTATGTAGTTACATTTATATTCACGTTAAATCGATAGCAATTAAACTACTTTCCTTAGGAGATTTTTCGAGATTTCGGGAGATGTGTTTTTAATATAAAAAAAAATGGTTTATTATCATTCATAATTTATCATTATGTGATATATGAAGGGAAAAATTCTTGCGTCGAGTCTGACTCGACATAGGACCGCAAAGGGTTAAGCGGGAAAGTTTGAATATGTTTGAACCTGTTTGAATTCGATGTAGACAAAGAAATAATTTTATATTTCCCAATGTCAACTTCTTCTTCAAGTCTGAAGGTAAAATGAACACGAGGAAGGTCTTCTGATACGAAATACAATTTTGAACGAGCAAGTTTGACCATGTTGAACATGTCCCTTTGAAACAACACTCTATCCCACATTACCGTCCTGATATTAATTTTCTTCGGAACTCTAGAGTTTTTATCTCTCCTGGCAAACTATTTAACGTCTCAAAGGTAGTCAGAATTGGCTTAAACCCCGTCAAACTTTTCCAACTTTTCCACCAAGTTGCTTGTATTTCACAGCTGTGGGCAGGTCAAACTTCAGCTTTCCCAAGCGACGTTCACGCATCGACGCCGGCCAAAACCCGGAAGGCTTCGCAAACCAGTCCGTCACAGCGGTGCAACAGCGTTTATCGATTATCTTCTTATCCAGCGTGTCACAAACTGGCTGTCTGTCCTTTCTAATTGCGAACGATCCTCTCACGATCCATTGAATTCTTCGGCATTTTTTTTCCCATTTTTTTCCTCCGGTTTTTTCCTTCTCCCCTTCAAGCAGGTATTTTTCCAGTTTCTTACCGAGACCCGTTAGATAACACTTGACGAGGGTCGAGATATCGAGGCGAGCAAAGCTCCATTCGAGAAAGCTCTGCCACCCACGAAAGAAAACGCTCGCTGCAATAAAGGCTAACGGTGTCTGGAAATAACAGAGTGCGATGCATCAACAGAAGGCGTCTCTCTGTCCCCTGTAATTTTGCATCGCGTTGGATCGAGCGCGCACACACACTCCTCTTCTCGATATTCTGCTTTTTATTGCAACTTTTTTTCTCTTCTTTTTTTTTTTACCGCTGGAATTTTAAGTAATCGTTATAACTGTTTGCCTGTGTCGCAATTATTCGTGATTCACCCAATGGAAGAATTTTCGTGCAAACCTGATCCGACGACGGTTGTTGATTATACAACATCCAGACCTTGATTTCTTTTTGACATTTCTACGTTTGGAAATTTAGCGATTTGTACGAGAAGTGGAGACATTTTTTTTCACACTGTTATCTGAATTCGTTGCTTGAATAGTTCTTAAATTTTGCTACCTCTTCTCCTTCCGTTCTTTTCTCTTTTGGATTTTGTTTCTTAATTCGTAACCATTTAGATCGTTGCTACGTGAATTTTGTAGGATTTTTTGTTCGATCGAATAATTTTGAAATTTGCCATTCTGTTACTTCCGACCGTGTGTATCCTACCAAATGGAAAAATCCTTTGGAACATTTACAAGAATTTCTGTAGCGATTTCCGGATATCCACAACATGTACCGATGATTTCGATCGTTGATTGAGCAATTCTGATGGTATTTCAGCAAATTAATTCTAGCACGGTAAACCGGTGGAAGACGAAGATGTCTCTGCTTCCGGAAGGTTGTTTCGCGACGGTTTCCTGTTCATCGTGATGTTGCCCAAGAAACGTCGGAAACGAGATTGAAAATAGAACCATGTTCCTGCCATCCATACGTCGACCGATGAAATTTTTCCTGACGTAAGAGGCCATTGCGAAACGATCACGAATAAGATAACCGTAAAATATTATACTTGTGGGAAACTTGGCATGTATTTTTCGCTGTATCATGGACTTTCCACTGACAAATTAACTCTTTAAAGAGTGTCTGATAAAACCTGGTAAATAATGTTGCAAGCCAGATACATATCACAATAGAATTCATTAAGATTTACATCCAAATCGGTAGAAAAGGAAACCAGTGTTTTCTAGATTAGAAAAAATGATTATTTATCCTCGGTCTCTGTACCTTTTTAATATTCTTTTCTCTTTTCAATTTTTCGTTTAAAACGTGACGTAGCACCTTTGTTGCATATTAACACTAGAACCGTGTTAAAATGACTATGTCATTTTGTATGTCAATGAGTATTGTCATTTGTAACTTCCGAATTTATTTTCCATTTGTATCGATTGTTCGGCCGTATCGACGAGCCGAACAATAACATCGCTATTTTCAATAGACAGCACCTTCTAAAAAGCGAGGTCTTAATCGGCATGGGCAAATTACTTAATTACACCAAAAATTCGACGACTCTCACACCTGGACACAACATGTCCTAAGACAATAAAACAGACCTACGACATCACCAATTTTCAGACAAGCAATATAACAAATGTAAGAACAAATTCCCCACTTTCACACCACTAGCAGACACACCCCAAACACACCGAAAAAACCAATCACCACACACTTCCACCACCTACGACAGTTTTCACACCACCAATCGCAACACACACGTAGTTTATAAAATAGCGAACACCACACGACACGACACACAATTTTCCGATCGGTAAACTTAGGCATTTCGCGCTCTGTTCACGTTCATTCACAAATATATAGTTTTAAGAGCAAACTGTTGTGCGTTAATAGTCTATCTTCCGAGCACTACCTGAGTCCCCTATCCCGAGTAGATTCCTTAAATGGTCTGACTCAAAAAGAGGGACAATTATCGGTTAAACATATCGCGATTCGTAACACGATATGAATCGAATTTTCCAATCACGGTTTACTTGCAGAAAAATTCACCTTTCGAAAGTCGCTAATGGGTCATTTTGACTCGGCTGGTAGTTCTAGTGTTAAGTTTCGAATTTCTCCATTTAGAATATGCATTCGATACTACTAATGTTTGAAATATAGATGTTACTTCGTACAGTGTCAGATACTAAAGACGAGAGTGTATTGCATGTGATATTAGTGATTAACAGGTGCAATACCAGTACTGATCTACATACTAGAGTGTAGAGCATGTGACACTGATACTCAAAATGCAGGTTCCAGTTCGTAGAACATGTGCTACTAGCAGGGGTGTACGAGAACCCGAAAATGTCGAGTCGGGTCGGGTCGAGAGTTTATCTAGGGATCGGGTCGGGTTCCCGAAAGTATCTCGTGATTCGAGATTGTCGGGATTCTTGAAAATTTCGGGATTCCCGAGAATTTCAGGATTCCCGAAAGTAGAACGAAACTATTATCGGAGAACGTTGAAAAACTGGCTTTTCTACACGAAAATATGAAATAAATCATATCTATCACATATTTGCTTACCATTTTCGTTCCATATTCTATTTCTTATAATTTTATAATTCTCGAGAATCCCGAAATTTTCGGGAATCCCGAAATTCTAGAGAATCCCGAAATTCTAGAGAATCCCGAAATTCTAGAGAATCCCGAAATTCTCGAAAATCCCGAAATTCTCGGGAATCCCGAAATTCTCGAGAATCCCGAAATTCTGGGAAATCCCAAAATTCTCGAATTCTGAGATACTTTCGGGACCCGACCCGAGCATCGGGTTCCCGACATTTGCGAATTCTCGCACACCCCTGCAGAAACCGTTTACATTTCTCTCCTACCACTTATGCTTATTATAAATTTTATAAGTTAATATGTTGTTTTTAAATAAAATAAGTTGCTTTTTAAAGAAAATATGCGGTTTCATTCACGCGTCAATTTGACGCGTGTCCGTAGAGATAGGTGTATAAGAAATGTCCGTAAACTTAGTGTTAATAGCTAACATTGTGTCTGTTTTGTTGATTTTGCGTCTTACAATGTAGAAGTAGAAGTAGAAGTGAGCATTTATGGCCAAGAAGATAACATTTACATACTTGTACTACTTTACGTTGAAGATCGTATACAGCCAGTAAGAATTCTCTGTTGGACACAGATGCGTCTTACAATGTAGAAGTAGAAGTAGAAGTGAGCATTTATGGCCAAGAAGATAACATTTACGTACTTGTACTACTTTACGTTGAAGATCGTATACAGCCAGTAAGAATTCTCTGTTGGACACAGGTCCGAATTCGAGGGTTCCACTCGATGTTTCACTAGTAATTAAAATGCAAGTGTTTATGTACCAGTATTGCAATACGATTACCGACTTGTACTAATATTACTAATACAGAGAAGTAAATTAGATAGCGATCAGCATGTTATGTGAAAAATATTGGAACAATTTTGCTCCTTATGTATATTACAAGTGAACTGAAGGAAAGAAGGGTGTAGAACAATTGCATTAACAGGAAAAAGTAAAACGTCCGTTATACATGGACAGAAAGAGGGCCCGCAATAAGAGTGGAGAAACTCTCCATTCACGATGCGCACGCTCTTCTCCAAAGCCGGCGCGGCGATTTAATACCGCTTCGTCCTCGATTTGACGGGAGGGAACAATGCTGCGAAGAAAAATACGACGCGGTTCTGATGAGGCAAACTAACGATCCACGCTTGGAAAAACCTATCTGCTAATTAATTAATTTTTACCCAACCTCGTTCGACGTGTAATTATGAAATTGGCAAAAAAGAAAAAAAAGAACGAAGAAAAAATATTCTCAAATGACGACCAAACGTGGAATAGACATAAATCGAAGTTCCGTTCTTCGGTGAAAATCCTGCGGTATATGTAATCTTAGAACGGGAGAAAGAAAGAGGATTCTCAAGCTACGACCAAATTTGGAATAAAATTGTCAGTTAATTTGTTCGAACAAAAAATCGTGTAATAAGGAATACGCTGTGGGATATAGTGGGGAGATTTACTAGATTTTTCTGCAAGTTTCAAGAATTACAACCGGCGATTAAAAAGTGTAAGAAAAAGGCAACATAGGAGGAATATTGTTAATTGGAAATTAATTTACAAGAAATATTCTTCGAAGAGCCACCACAAAAATCCTTGTGGATCGTTAAGTTACCATACAGGCAGATTCAAGGACAGACAAGTATCGTCAGGATTGCGAGTCATCCTGCTTTTTCTTTTTACGTTTTTTCCATCCTTTTTCCTTCGGCTCTGACGTCCTTCTGTGCCGGACGATCTTCTTGTCCGTTGCGCTGCTATGAAACACGTTTCTAAGATCATCCTTTCTAGGTTATATCGATCATTTAATTTGAGGTTAGGTTTCGAATTATCACATGTATTTTGTCATATATTTCTCTTCTTATTTTCAACTGTTCTTTCTTCTTTTTTTACAGAAAATAATGTACCATTTGGTTCGTAGATAGCATTGTAAATTAATTTTCAATATCTTCTTTTCTTCTTTTTGAGTGGGGTGGAAATCAAGAAAGTTTCAAGAGTGAAAATAAGTGATACAAATTATTCAAAGAGATGCGGAATTTTTTAACACGCTTACTGTATATAATTAAAAGAACCTACTTTATTACTGTATCTTCGGCATCCTTTCTCCTCGGTAACAGTTTAATTGCTTTTAATGAAAATTTAATGCCAGCGGAGAGGAATTTCTCTGCCGGTCTCATCCAACTGGGAATTTCCTTTCTCAGGATCTCTTCTACTGTTACATCCTTCGTCTCAATGTGGAAACGTAAATCTCCTTCACGAGTGAAAATAATCATAAAGAATATTCCTCTGTTCTATCTTTTGAAAAATTTACCATAGTATAATCATTTTTTTAATTCATGGCACAGTGCCTGGTAATTATACAGTTTTAATTAATGAGCAAGCTGTAGCAAAATTCTTGCACTGTATGGTAGAGCCGTACACTATCGTCAATTCTTAAAGATGGTTTTAAAAAAATTTGTTAAAGAAGTCAATTTTTAAAATTGAACGCCACGGTAAATACCAGAGTAAAATTATTTTACTGTACGATGTATCGAAGTACACACTGTACCAAAACTACTATACTGTATATACACTAATAAAATTTCTAAAAACTATAACGGGGCACACCGATGATCGACGATTTGAGCAGAAAGTGAATGGATCGCGGACGCGTTAATTCGACGCGCAAGTGAAGAAGCAAATAAAGAGAAAGAGGCCTCTGGTGAAGGAAGTCGTTTGCGGTCGAATGAATTGGACCTTGGAAACAGCGTCCAGATGCTCGAAAGAGTCCCCTTTGTGGGATACCGTTCGACCATCGAACAAGTAACGAGATTTCGCTTCTTGGAACTCGATTTAACGATCGAACCTCTTGTTTGTTCGGATATTCATTCACCAACTACCTATCAGCGCCATTTTTGTCCACTATTTCGCTGAAAATGGCCACCTAACCTCAAAAGTGTGGAAAAGTGAGGTTAAGCAAAAGTGGCGGGAAAATAATTACGAAATTTGAAGTTTGGAATCATTCAAGATGGCGAAAATGATGACTATAATTAACGGAGGAGTATTTGGATGAATTATTTAATAACTCAGCCAACCAAACATCGAACTATTTAAAATTTGACTTCAGCCAATCAAATGCAAAATTTTAAGTTTCTCTCAGTCAGACAGCTGTTTTGAAACATTGTGCGAGATGAAGCTTGTACTTCTGGTTTTGACGAGTTTGTGATTTTGATGCTGTAACAGAGTTTGGTGACGAAACAGGTCATTAGAGTAGACGTTCACTTGGTCTCTGTGCTGAAACATTATTGGCCTTCACTTTTGGAATGACTAAGCATCTTGAATTTTTACTTTTTGCCTTCGATTGAAAAGAAATCATTGTTAACGCTAATACATTTTGTCCTTCAGTCCTAGTTTCTATTTTTTTATCGTACACAATGGATTTTCACTGTGTCGAATCTCTTTTACCCCCTACAATCTTCCAAACACTTTTCTGTTGTCCCAAACTTAAGCACACAAATGTTCACCATAGAATTACATCATTATTCCAAACCCGCAATATTTGGGTTCAGAGAATTAAATAAAAATCCCCTCCCCGAAAGTAAGTATTCTCTATGTGATCCAATTTCACAATTTCTTTATTCCTCAGAAGAATTTTCCGAAAAACCATCTGGAGTAACGTAATGAGCTACCATTTCATAAATGGTACGGCAATTAAGCCCGCAGTCGCGGAACTGTGTAAGATTGCGAGGTTAGGTTAGGTGTCAGGGAACTCAATATCTCGCAATTGTTTCGAGGAGAGCGCGTATCGATTGAACGGTTCGAGGGGTCAAGCGTTCGTACGTGTCCGTGCGTTTTTCTCTCTTTGCAGACATCGGATACTGTACACGCTGGATGCTGAGCGAAACCGTTATGCAACCTGCAGCGTGCAAGCGGTCTTTGCTCGCCCAGATTCCCGTTGCCCTGTCCCCGTGTCGCGCTCCGCCATCAGTGGAACGGCCATTGGGAATCATAACCTCGAATAATTACTTCGAATGTAACGCATCGACTGGTGTCGCCCACATTTCAGCGAACAGTTCGTTTGCAATTCAGAAATCCACCGATGGAATAGAAATGTCACATGCGGCAAAGATTTTCTGAGAAGTTGATTTTTATTTTTGGAACACAACATTCCAAATTTTATTACAATTAAATTAAATAAATTAAAATTAAATCAATAAAAATAAATTAAAATAACATTTTTCTAGAAAATTAAGTTTCGTTTTTGCAAATTGTAAATTGCAATTGTTTACCGGTGAAATAAAAAGTTGGAAGGATCTGCTGTAGAATTATTCTCATTTCTTCTTTACGAATTCTATGGTCTTTCTTCGACTATCTTCTTCAAGTCAAAATAGACGTTTAAAACCACGAAAACTCCAGGCATTCACGTCATCAACTCCCTCGGCCGTTTCAAGCCAATCATACAACTCATTTCACAGAGCATGTACGTTGTACTCCCCTTGTTGTGCCTCCGAACGTTTCAAATTCCCCCGCACAATCGAGGCATAACAGGCTCTCTCGAAGTACACCACCTGAGACAAAGGAAATGTCCATTGGAATGGCGTGAAAAGCCCTATAGAAGCTTAATATTCGATAAGTACACACTTCATTCAATGGAACATCACAAGAATAGGACATTTTATTGTCCCAAAGAGACTGTTTTCGACTTGTAGGCTAGATGTATGGTCGTTTTGGTGAGACTATGGCGACGCTCCCACGAGCCATGGCGTCATCGACCACCATGATCCCCCTGTGTTTAGTCTCTGTCTCCGTGTTTTCCCCTGTCTCCCTTTTCTCGCCACTCCTTTCCCCACCTATCCCGCCCCTGGCCACTATACTTCTTCGCTTTCGAGCACACTTCTGCTCTGTTGTTTCTCTCCCCTTCTTCTTCACTGACTTTGTGCACTCGTTCGTGTGTTTTTCTCTCGACTCCATGGCTGCTTTACCGTTTGACGCTCGTGTCGCCTCAGGGGAGTTCTATGGTGGTTGAAAAGTGCGATTAAGCAGCACTTTGTGAATTAAAATTTTAGGGAAAATGATTGAAGTTATTGTCAGTTGGTACATACGTATGTTGATATTCGTGGGATTTCGGATTAGGAAGTTTCACAATTTTTTTGGTGTGAGATGTCGAAGATTTGAAATGTAGGAGTAATTTTGAAGTTTTAAGGTTTTTAGAATGGAGAAAAATGTGTAGATATAGAAACTGGGATATTTGGAAATTGGAAGATTTATGAAGATTGGAGAATCAAGAAATTTGTAAGCTCGATAATTCAATAGCTTTGAAAATCCACTATTTCTTCGATCGTTTCAATCATCCTCCACTCCCCCAGCATTTAATTCTTCTTTATCGTCAGTATTTCACAACCATTCATTTCTTTTCACTTCTCTTCCAAATATTTCTCATTTCCTCCCTCCTTCGATCTATTTATAACCTCCACAATTCTTCCTCTCTCTTCCATCCAAGGCTACCACAATTCCTCCTTCTTCTACGATCGTTTTCCTTACGAAAGAGCCCGAATGGCGAGCCGTGATACGATTTACGAGTACGTTTAAAGCTTCCGGATGAAACATCTCGTTCCCAGATCCCCCTTCATAGAAGATTGGTTACCCTAACCTCTAAAAAAAAAAGTGTCCAATATCGATCCCCTTTTCAGGTGACGAAAATTCGATGCAAATTGGGGTCAGATGGGGTTATTCGATGGGATCACGTGTCGTACATGTGCATCAAGTATCCTCCAGCTTGTTTATAGTCCTTTTAAGA
>NW_017100429.1:1019467-1035704 GCF_001263275.1 Habropoda laboriosa | reverse complement strand
GTGGTGAAGTCACCCAAGGTGATCCACTGCACAAGCGAGAGGACCTCCAGAAGAAAAGGACAGCCTAATAAATCCTCCAATGACGAAAAAGAGATGGAGAATGGAGGATGAAGAGGTTAGGTAGGATCCAGCATCAGTTGATCAGAAAAAGTCCAATTAATATTGTGTCAGAGGCATTGTTTCAACTCTACAGGGTGCTCCAAGTTTAGTAAAGCATCTGACACTATGAAATATTCAGGACCAAAGTAGAATTGAGAAAATAGGACTATGTAACGTTCTGTAGAAGCTAGAGGTTTATTGAAGCGGCTAACATCATGGAATATTCGAAATAAGAATGTTTTCACTTGTAAAAGGTTGCTGTATACTCCACTGTAGAATATAGAAGTTTTCTAGAGGAAAAATGCAGTTTAATAAAAAAAATCAATAACGAAGAAGGGACAGATAATGGAAGATGAAGAGGTTAGATATGGATCAGAAATGTATCAGAAACGAGATAGAATTTTGTTGAACCCACAGAAGCCTGTAAAAAAAATTTTCAAGCTTAGGTTGTTGATGGTAAGATGATCAGATGAGTGTAATTAGCGAAGGCGACACGAGGATTCTTTACTGAGGCACTTTTTTAAAGGAGACTCGAGTGCGTCATTCTTTCCAGATGCTTCAACGAGCACTTTTTGCCTGGCTACAGTGTTCACGCTAGGCTGTTCACCCCCATGGTCAGGGAATTAATTCTGGCGATGGCATTATGTGTATCCTGCCACCCCTCACCCTCGATACAGAGCTTGTGACTCATCGTCGATGACTTTCCATCAATTTCCGCCTCGTTTCGTTTATCATGGGGAAGCCACAGAATTGGTAACCGTAGTTGCCCCGTTATAGGCTAGTTTTATTGCAGTTTCGCGTGTGTGAATCGAGCATTCGAGGCTACCAATATTTCTTTTATTTTATTTTCATGGTCTCACTGTGTCTCAGTGTTGTATTCCTTTTATAGGTCAGCTTAGCGATTGGAACTTGTAATCAAGGTTCAGAGATAACCTAACTTTTGCTGACTATAAAAGAAACTTATCTTAATTCTTTTTAGCGTACTTAAAGAAAAGATGATTCGAGAGAGTAATTATTTCACCGCCTATTATGTTTCAGAAGCAGTAAAAAAATGTCGTTCTCTAAGAAGAAGACATTTAACAGATTCATTGTCAGAAGTGTTCTTCGTAAAATTTTTCGCAAATTCGACTAAAACTACGTTAGGTCTCTCAGACTACGCGTAGCAAACACAGTGACGTGCTGTGCACAGGGTCAAGTTAAGGCAGCCCCTTCAGAGCCGACTTTACGATGAAAATACACGTCTCTCCGGGATTGGTATAATTTTCTCTTATTGTGGGGACGCTGGCGCCGTGACGCTGCATTCGCCTGCGCCACGAAAATAGTCGACGCGTCGGGGAAGGATGAAAGGCCAGACCCGAAGGCGAGAAACGGACAAAATGACGAGCAAAGGGGAGAAAATCGCGGCGATCGTGTTTCCTCGGCCCTTCTCCCCCCACTCCCTTCTCAAGTCTCCTAACGCCGGCTAAAAATAAATATCGCGCCATTCGAACGAGGAAAGCATGTCCTTGCCTCGTCTGACAACCGTAAGTGCATTATTTGTACATGCAGTAATGTACCATATCTCTTTTTACTTTAGGTTAGATACGTCCTTTTTGCTATAATGTTTTTAAAGCGTAGGAAGATTTTTCTGAGCCACTGTTTACGTTATACATATTTTCATCTTTTGAGGTTATATATGCTTCTCTGTGTACACTATATAAGTATAGTACGATAAGTTATGTACTTATGTTCTTCCAAATTTTCTCCACTTTTTATTTCCTCAGACTATGCACATTTACCTACATCCTTCGAAATTTTTTCACTTAATTATTTTTAGGTTATGTACGCTTTATAAATTCCTCGAAACTTTTTTCCTTCGAGGTTATGTATATTCTCCTTTGTTCTCTAATTGTACACCGTGCCTCCGGCAAGAGGTGGTATCGAAGGATCAAACCTCTCTCACGTGATACAGTTCGCGGCAGGATTACGAAATATTGGAGCCGGTTGCCCAAGATACACTATGTGTCCGGTAGTTTCTCTTTGTTCCACTGGCTGCCTCCTGGATAACCGGCTATCCATTCTACACACACACATTCTCGTCTCGAAGTGTAATTACACGGTTCTCGCTAGTCGAGGCGATCCATTTTAACCCGTTAGAAGCCGAATTACGCTTTTTCTATTAAATATCATGCAACCCCGTGTAATATGCGATTACCATCGCACGGTAACACGGTGAAAAACAGGGAGTTTCTTTAGCGGGCTATTATCTAATCGGAACATTGATATTTCTAACCTCAAATAATGGGTTTCGAGGCCTGGAAATAATTTTAAATAGCTGTGGAATTAGAGTTGGCAGATACTTGGAGAAAATCTTGCATATAAAGGGTGTCGCAGTAATTCTAGCTCAAATAATAAGAGGGAAGATTGTTTGGAAAAATTGTGGGGTTCTGAAAAGGGCCCAATACGGTGGCGATAATTTTTTTCTTTTGCATATGGAGGCTCACGGGGAATTCAGAGGCAAAATAAAAAAAATATTGGAAAGGAATTTTTTAACTTTTTACCATTGAGGTTAGAATAATAATAATAACAGTAATTCTCATTGTATACAAGAACTTGGAAAATTTTTTCTGCCATTGCAGAACGGTTAGAAATCATTACAATGGATTATTCAGAAACTTCAATGTCCAATGGAGGCTGCAGTGATTGATAGATCGACGAAAAAAGAATGAAAAATATTCCTATAGGATCCTTTGTCATGGAATCCTCGTTGTTTACGATGACGCATCAAAATGGCCAGCTCTAATTGGTTGAAAGCATCTCATTGAACTGAAGAGAAATCGAAAGAGTCGACTGTGGAACGAAGTCATTGCAGCATCGTGGAATCGATTCACTCTTTGTTGAGCAATCGGTCATTTACAATTCTATCTACACTTGTTCCGCGTTCAATAAATTAAGAAAAAAAAAAAAAAATAAAATAAAATTACAATGGGATTTCTTGTTGTGAGTCGTGTGGACCCCTATAACGGTGGCCATTATCGTCACTTGACATTTTTTAAAAACTTATTTTTTGGTTAAGTATATTACTATGTCTATTGTAGAGAAAACATTTGATAACAAATACTATTATATTGGCTGTGAAAAAATTTGTTTAATAAAAAGTGCTACTATATCCATTAAGAAAACGACTCTGTATAGAGACGCCCACGGGTCTTCCTGTTCCTCAATGGCCACCATGGATCAATCAGGACCCACTCACGACCACGTGGCATCCATCATGGCTGCCGACAACGTCCTGAAGTAAATATAGCCCCATAGAGGAGTCGTAAAGTGAAGTTCATGGAAGATCGATTGAAAGTTACTTAATGGGCACTGGGTCAGTAGACACTCGATGACGGTCAAAGACGGGCACTTGGTAATTAAACTGACCACCCTGTATTATCCACGATCGGTTAAGTGACACTCATCCCCAGTCTTGTGATGATCGAATTATTATGGGGTCATTGGATTATTACTCGGGTGTAAAACTGGTAGTAAAAAAAATAACTGTCGGTCGTTTTCAAGGAAAATGGCTGCTCTTAAAGGTCAATCGTGGTAAATACGTGTAAATGCTGAGGAAAGTTCATACTGAAGTGACCAGTGGCCTTTGCAGGATTAGCAGAGGGTCGTTTGACCTTAGGTTAGGTTCCCCTTACATGGTGGTTGAGGTTAACCTAAAAAAAATCAGTCGATTTCAGTGTTCCTCGAGACAAAGTGGTTTGGAACAATGGGCTCGAAGTCGACAGAGCGTGTGTGCACTCTTCCAGGTCATATTTCACGCATGGTTGACGTTCAAGAAAGGAAAAACGAGACATAACCTCAATAGGTACAAATGTACCACTCACCGTTCATAGATTATGGGCCTTAAAATTCAGCCTGCTTAAAAATACATTGTGAATAGTCGAATTGTACTTGTTAGTAAGTAAAAAAAAATGATTGTACGTATTTAAAGAAAAGAACAAACGGTGGATCAATCCCAAAACTACCCACATTTTCCTAATCCTACTATCCCTCCTGCAGAAAATCATATTGCCATTCAATGGAAGATTAAAATCTTCTCATGAATCGTAGAAAATATTCCTAAAGAAAATTCAGGCCCATACAAAATGGTGAATAAGTCCCAAAACTGGCCACAGTTTCACAGTACCGTTGTTCCCCCCTGCTATTAATTATCACCATCGTGAATTCTCGTGTTATGGGAAGAGACGAATAGAAGTTTCTCGCTTTGTCAGCCCAGCATCATTAGGGTTGTCCCCCCTTACCTCCATTCCCCGTCCAACTGTGGCTTGTTTCTCCCTCCCAGAATTCCTGTTCTATTTCACACGAGTGACATGTACACGCGAGCAACTGGCATCACGAGAAAGGCACACATTAGGGTCGAACGGAAACGGATATTAGAAAACGTCACATTTCGAGCTGTTTTTCCGTGACGACCACACGTCGACGACGACCTCGCCGGACAGACGTCGATAAACGACGTCACACGCGATGGCCTCGATTCCTTCAAGGATAAGGTCTGTGTAAAGGAGAGAAGGAGGAGATTCAGGGAGAGCTCTCGATCACTTTCGCCATTCTAAACGCGCTCGAATTTCTAAGCGCTCTGATACGCTTTGGACGTGTGCTACGTGTGTTCGATGTGATCGACGCTGGGGAGAAATTCGTGGGAATCGGCGCGATTTCGCGGCTCCTGGTGGGATTAGGATTCGTTGTTTGTTAAAATTCGAGCGAAGTTTTCGCGGAGTATCTGGTGTGGTTTCGTATTGAAACGAAAGGAAACTTTGAAGATTGACGGTTTGACGAAGCTTCAAGTTTAATTCGAGCATCGAAAAATTGTAATTTTTGGAAATTTGAAAATTCGAAAAGTGAACATGTGAAAATTTGAATATTCGAAAATTTGGCATTTCACCAGTTGGAAATTCAAATCGTCGTGTAATTCGTAATTTTTCGAAATCCAAAAATGATCCGTTTCTAAAATTCGAAATTTATACCGAGAAAAGGTGAAATGAAGAGTATTTTAAGTACTACGGTATTCTTCTTGAAACATAATTGGCTGACAAGGAAGGTTAATTAGCCACCGGTCAGTTTGCTTTATAGAAACCGGTCTAAGGTTGCACAATTTCAATTGATCCGTTGAACCTTGGCACAGTATATGCGGTTTTGCTCTCGAGGTGTAACATGCTGCATGTATATTTAATAAGGTAAGAATCGTGCACGACACTTCTTGTTCCAGACGCTTGCTGATGTCATCTATTCAAATATCCACATGATACTGACACCCGGCGGATAAAACCAAACTCGCTCCGTGTATTTAGCACTGGTTCATGCTTGTCATTATATAGAAGTCGCAGAACTTTGTATACATAAGCACAGAATGAACTAATATTCTTTTAAATGCTAAAGAAAGAAAGAGAGAGAGAGAGAGAGAGAGAGAGAGAGAGAGAGCGAGAGAAAAAAAAAGAAGAAAAATATGGAAAGTCATATATTTATTTTCGTAACGTTTAAAGAGATAAGATAGATATGATTTTCATCTCAGTGCGTCCATTGTGGTGCTGTAAATTAAGTAAAGAGACAAACCTATAAAAAAAAAGAAAAAAAAAAAGGAAACTAGAAATAAAATAAAATTCCCTCGCAAAAATTCCAAGTTTCCGAAATTCGTAATACCCGCTGCACTAAAAATCCCTCAGAATAATATTAAAGAAAAAAACGTCTGACAATAAATTAAACACTCACCGAAAGTGTCCTCGGGATCTCCGAATCTTCCAGCCTCTGTAAACCAGCAAAGATCTTCCTAAGATGAATATTTTACTTCTGCAGCACTGTGAAAAATGTCAAAGTCCACGAGTGATAAGTTTCGATCTCGGAGAGTAATCACTAAGCACCACAACACGAGAGATTCCCTGATGACGAGCGTGCAGAGGCTCGCTCGGGACTGGGGAAACGCGACGAGAGCAGCACGTCAATGAAAGAACGCCGGCTCCGCCGGTGCTCGTTCGGCCAGCTCCTGCACGTGCGCGTGCAACACGCACGCGTCCGCACGCTCTCAGAGCGTGGATGGCTGCGTGAAGGGTCTGCTCTTCCCTCCGCCGACCCTTTTTGCCATGATATCAGGCTATCGATTCGCACAGACACCGGCTGGACGCTCGCTCCTCTTCGTGGAACCGGTGAATTTTTTCACTATGAGCTTCTTGTGAGCAAAAGTGGAACGTTTGGTGGAGCCTGTAGGCCTGCGCTTTGTCTTGTGATTGATGGCCGGTGTTGGTGGTGGTTCAGGATCAATTTTTGTTCAACAGCTATTGGTGCATCTGGTCCATTAATCAACTTTTGTTCGTCTGTTATCGGTGGGTCTAGTTGGTTCAGGATCAATTTTGTCGTTGATAAATCACTTCTGGATCTGGTTGGTCTAGAATCAATTTTTGTTTATGAATTATTGGTATGTCCGATTACGTCAGGATCAATTTTGTCATTCGTGAGCTAGTTTGGAGTATATTGGTTGAGGATTAATTTTTACTCAGGATCAATTTTTTTCTACTGACTGGAAAATTGATATTTTTACAAATCTGCTTGGACATTATAAGATGAAAATATCCTCAGTGGATATTTTCTCAGATGGATCATATTCCTTGGAATCTTGATGACCATAGCTATAATAGCTCATGACTACATTTACTCTCATTCCTAAACTATCAGAAAGAAGAAACAAATTTTTTAATATCCTTAAAAAATTCTTTAATTAAAAATGTACCATTTTAAAGTTTTTCCAAGATACTTCCATTCTTGAATTATACCAATCCTTTAGAAGTATTCAATTCTGCAATCAATTATACTCCTTATAAATACTATATACCTAATGTCAAAAACAAGGAAAAACGTAGATTAACCATTAGGACAGTTTATTTCACAAAATTATCGTTACAAGTACAAAATGTAAGGGAGAAAATTGCATCACACGAGGATATAAAGGAAGAGTATACAGTGTGGTGCATACAAACACAGTTCACTTTGCCAGCCAGTGGAATCGCGTTGCACGTGCCTCTGGCTCGTTTCTTGCCTCTTCGTTCCCAGAAACGACCACCGGTCACCTGCTCTTAATCGTCGCTCTCTGTAGCTGGCGAATGGTCTGAAACAGGATTATCTCGTTAAAACTTTCGAACGTGCACACCTTCCTCTCTTGAAAAGAAAAGAAAAAAAGAAAGGAAAGAAGACTTCGCCGACTCTTCGTCGATTCCAGCGAACCAGGGCTCGTTTCCTCCTACCGCGTCTTTTCCATTGTCTTTCCATTGTTTCATGTACACACGTTTGTACTTACTTCCTACCTGGGTCGATACTCTCTGTTTCTTCTTCGCTTTTTTCTTTCGTGCACTGTACAATAGCGGTGTTGGAGGGAAATTGTTATGTCAAAGGGTGTTCGGTCTGGGAATCTTTTTTTTTTTTCTTTAAAGAATCGTGTAGTCTACGTTAGGGAAATTTTAGATAGAGATCTATCAGATTTCTTGGGATCATTTTTATCAAAGTGATTTTTGCTCGAAATTGTGCATACTCTGTTAGAATCATTTTTATTACCTTACAAATTTTGGTTTGGTGAAGGAAAATTTGATCAAAAATCACGCGACGTCTAATTTTTAATTAGATAAGAATTTTCAGCTGCAATATGTGTAAAAATTGTATACATTCTACGAGAACAGTTTTTATTAAAATTTCTTCGAATATTAACAAAGAAAACTATTCGAATGCTGTTGAGCTTATTTTTAGACATATTTAAACGACTGAGGAGTTTTTCATCATTGTTTTAGATTTTTCTGAATAGAAGATATGAATAAAATATGTACCCTTTTTGCATCCTCTAGACTGGCAGGAATGTACTTTGAATTCACCGTTTGTGCCAGGCTGCTGTAGTCCCTGTAAAGGACGTATTGATCCTTCAGCCACTGCCTTATCATCAGTATTCTCTCCTGTACCCCAGCAACCCCATCTTTGCCCTTTGACATTGCATCTTCGAGATCTATTCACAAAAAAGAAATGCACTCACCGTTATATTACAATAATTGAATAATTCATAAATTGGTATGACCCAATAGTTCAATTCAACTGAATCAATATTGAAGCATAAATCAATAATTCAATATTCAGAGAGGATCATAATCCATAGAAATTCACAAACTTAGAAATACAAATTACTGAATAATTATGAAAAAATATATCGTTGTATTTAAGACAATTACAATCCGCAATAATAAATTAATAAATCAATTAATTAAAGCTGCCCAATAATAAAATAGAATTCAATCATTAAAATCCACAAAATGTACAAATCAACAAATACGCATGGAAAAATGAAATTATCAATTACTCGGTAATGAAAGAATTAAAAAAAAAAGAAAATATGTCGTTATATGTGAGATAATTGAAACCGGACATGGTTCAGAGAAACGAGGACACTGTTTCCTTTTTAACAAGGAGATTAAAGGGGGAGCCACGTACCAGGCTTCATAAACGCTGCAATTTTTGGAAATTCGAGAGGCCTGATGGCGGATAATTGGGAAGAGGCGACCTGTTCGCCAGGTCCGAATTCTAATCGCGTGTGTTCCAGCTCCAGTAAGTAATTACGAATGTCCTCGCGTTCCTGTTGCAACCTGAGAAACGCTGCATTTTTTCGCAGACGTTGTGCTTGCCTGCAGTCGAATCTCGACTGCTTCCCCTCGACTTTCCCGTAATTCAACGTTTTTCGATTTTTCGACGACTTTGAGATCTTTTTACTCTTCGTTCTCTTCTCCTTCTTCCTTTGATCCTGATTGCAATCCTTTGCCTGAAAGAAATTTTTCACGTTTGCTACGTAATTTCTCCGTTCGTTCAATTTCTCGTTTAATTTAACTTTTCTATTCGTTTACAACTCTCGATCTTTTGTCTACGTTATTTTGCGCACACATGGATCTACACCCATGAAGAAAAACAAAGTTTTCTAATAAATTTATAACCAGAAAATAAAAAATGAATAATTCGTTAAATTTACCATTCTAACATTCTCCAAGGAGGAACCATCGTCGCTCTCTTCAGCTTGAAGATTTCTCGACACGTCGGCAGGAGGAAGTCTCACCACGTTCCCACAATTCTTACAATGCCTAGATTTACTCGAAACCACCCTCTCTGTGTGAACTCTTCGTTTCCTAACTATAGCATTAATCGCGTCCTTGTTCAACTTCCTCAGAGTACTAGTGACATCCGATTTTTTTGGAGTCTCGCTCAGAAATATTCCCTCACTGGAGACCACTTCCGGTTCGTCATTTCCCACCTGAATGTTTCCCTCCGCTACATCACCGCACACCTCTTTATTCCCTTCGCATTGCAAAATATGCCCTTCTTGATTTTTTACACTTTGCCTGAAAGAAAAAGAAATTCCATTTTAATTTTTCTAATTTTGGCTGACCGAAAGAAAAGAAAAAAATCGACGTTTACGTGGACGTCGAGGAGCCATTTTGCCTCGATGCATTAGCCTCCATATTGTCTTCCTTTCGTTCCGTTAATCTTTCGTGCTCAGATGTCGCAGAGGAGTCAGTTTTCTCCTCGGTATTCTCAATCGACGACTTCCTTTGTCTCCTGGACCTCTTCGACTGTCTCTTCATCGGCGTTATTTGTTTGGATTGTTTCAGAAGGCTGATCGGTATCGCCTCGTCCATGTTCTCAGACGTCCTCACGTAATTCGATAGTTCCTCGTCCAACCCTATGTCGCACTCACTCGTGCTCTGCATTATTTTCGGTGGCACCAGCTCGACTATTTCTTTGCCTCTGGAGGAAACAACGATACAACAGCTGTTAACGGGAAATTTCGAAGAGGACAAATTTTTGGGCAAATTTCGTGGATCTCGAGATGTCCTCGAAGCTCTACCTTCGTTACAAAATATTTGTTTAGAGGGTGCAAAAAAATACAGGAATTATAACTATCGTTATTTAAATTTTTTATTTATTAAAAATGCATAAATTCTATTGGGATGTCTGTGTGGTGTTTACGACGCTACAATGTTGCTGTACAATGTTTTAATACCTCCAGAAAGGGGAAAATAATTGTGAAGTGTCCTGGAGGCATCCCTGACGTTACACGACCACTGTTTAATTTTTTAATATTCAAAGAAAAGCGTGAATATAATTTTCGGGTTTCCTCAAGGTGTCGCAAACTTCAACCTAACCCTATTCAACTGTCCAATCTCTTTTTACCTCAAAGTATCCTTAAAAAAAAAAAAAAAGGAATTACAGCCCAATTAACCTGTTCATCGATCTGTCCTCATCGACGACCACCTCATGGATGCTCTCAGTCCTCTTGTGGGGGGTGATCTTGATCTGTTTCACCCCAGAAATCATCGTACTTCTTGTATCTTCCTCCTCCGAGGTCTTCTTCAGCTTTCCCTCCCCAGAACTAGAACTGGAGGGCTCCTCAAACGTGTCGTCCTCGTAACGACTCTTCTGCTCGTCCCCGGAGATGGTATTCACGACGTTGGACAATTCAGAGATAACCTCGCTCCTCCCCCCGCTCACCCTGATTAGTTCCTCAATATTCGACGCTGTTATACTCTCCTCGGCCATTACCGACTCTTGCACATCGAATTTTCCCTCGCTTTTCCTCGACAAAGACTCGTTAATCGACTTAATCACCTCAGAAATTGCTTCAGACACATCTGAGTCTCTGTATTCATCATTGTCCCCTGAAAAATCCCCAGATCCTTGTCTAGTGACCTCGAGCTTCACACTGGAGATGGAATCTTGGCGCTTAGAAGAGGACTCCACGTACGAAACACTCTTCAGAGACTCTATTACCATCGAATTGTCACTCTTCTCTTCGAACTCGTCGTTCTTGTAATTCTCAGACATGGATTTCTTTCCAGGAGAGACTCTGGAGGACTTCTTCGAAGACAAACTCTCAGACACCAAGGACTCGTCGTATTTCGCCAGGCTACTTGGTATCTTCACCTCCATCTTCACTCTTGGGGACACCTATTCAAGTATTTCACGTTTAAAGAAAAGACGAGAATGTTAAAGTAACTTGGAGTTACCAGAGAACCATCTGAGAGTCTTAGAATGAAGTGAAAAAAATTTCAACAACTTCTGACTTCGTCCACAATGTTTCAGTAACCTCTACCTTCACTCTGTTTTTCTCTTCACCGACAATTATCGAAGAGATCTCAGCATCCTCAGATTTGCTCCTGTCATAGATAACCTTGAACTTGGCTGAGAGGTTCCTGGAAGCCTCCTCCAGGGAGCTCTCGGTGCTGACGTTACTTTGGACCCTCTTGCCCTCGTTTTTCTTGGTATTATACTTCCTGTCCATCTCTTTCAACTTCAATAGGGCAGCAGTCGCTTTGGAACGCATCATCCTCCCCGTGTTTTAATTTATTTTTTCAATATTTCCTAAGTTCATCCACCAAGGAGAACATCTCCTCTGTGACTGAGCCTCGCTGGCGTCACTTGTGAATTTTTGGCCGCTCGACCAGTCCAAACGCGTTTGCTATAAGCCGTTGCCAAGGGAACAGTACGTAAACAATGTGCTTGGAAACCTGATACGTCCTTTAGACACGCGGAGTTCCGCCGCGAGGAGTTGATAAGTGGCTTCATTGTAGCTGCCTGTGACGCTCCGTTCGATCGGTGTATGCCATATACCGTATGGGATTCGATCTCTCGAAGGGAGAAACGGGGCCATAAATCCTCGTGGGGCTTCGTGGTCACTTCGTAGACAGTCTTATGTTCGTTGCAGGTGTGAAGAAATTTTGTGTATTGCATAATTCTCGATAACCGACATAGCACCGTTATCTAACGACTCTTCCCTGCATACTGATTACACAAGTGTCCGATAAAATGACATGCGATGCTCGCTGTCGATGCGTCCGATTAATTAGTCAGGAACGTGGAAGACTGAAAACAAACTGACACGTTTGATTATTTTGAAACGGTGTTTGAACAAAAATTCTAAAAAAGAAAAAACCAAGGAAAACATATTTGTGACAGCTGAAAAATTTTTATTCGATGTTTCTCAACACGTAGAATTTTTGTTTCTTAAGATTGAAGAAGCATAAAAGAGTTTGTTTTATACAGGCTTTTATACAGGTGAAGAATTCTTTTCTGGAAAGACTGAGAGAGGGTAAAAAGTGTCAGTCTTCTCAACAGTTAGAAACGCAATAAATTTCGAAAAATAGCAACGTAGGTAGTCATTAAATAACAGTATAATTATCTTCTAATTTATTGACCAAGCTGATAAGTTATTCGAAACGTTTCTCTGTTCAAATATCCCTCCCAAGTGAAATCAACCAATGGGAGCGTTCCATGCAATGAAACCTCCGTATCTCCTACCGTATCGACAACAGATAACGCGAGGTAATCGGTGACGTGAGGTTATGTGCGCACTGCATGGCCAAACTTGCCACGGCGCGGCGCCTCGTTGGTCGAGCGTGGTTAGTAGCGATTGGCCAGCAACAGAGAGCCAATCAGCATCCTCCATCTGTCCGCCCCAGCGGCCGCTAACTCACCAACCACGTCCAGGATTCGTGCATTATCGGCTAGTTCGTCGTTGAGTGAGCAACTGTTCGTCGATCGGACTTTCGTTGTCCCGGCGTCTGAAAATGCGGTCCTTCGGTTCGTTTCTACTTCTGCTTGCGATCACCGTCGTCACAGCTGATGTCTACTTCGAGGAAAAGTTCCTCGACGGTGAGTAAAATCTGTTAAAGAATATTTTCAACCGATATATTCACTTTCCTGCATCGTCTTTCATCTCGAAAACTCTATGCACGAACAAGCGAAGTCTAGAACAATCATAACGGTTTGATATCCGTTTTCCCTGTGAAAACCGCACCCACGTTGATCATTAAGCTAATTTTCCTAGAAAAAGTCGCTATGATCGGTGTACTTTCTGGAAAATCTGGCATTAGGCAAGAACGGAGAGCGTGCGACGTATTTCTCCTTGGTAACCACACGCCCTTGTATGTATCGTAGCCTGCAGTACCGTCCACCTCTGTGTGCACACGGTTTTCTGCATAATTAATGACTGGTGGCGCAATCGAGCGTCGTAGAATTGTTTACGCGGCCATATGCCGGGAGTAGAGATCGAAATTGCTGTGAACGTGGCACGAGACCGTCTCGCGAGCACACGGTACGCGTTCTGCCGACATGACGCGCAATCGATCCCCCCTGCCTCTAGGAACGCGTGTCTCGATTACGCTTATATCGATTTTCCGCCAGTTTTTTTTGTACTCTCGTGAGTGTTGTCGAATTTTCATAAATAAATATTTATTGAGAATTTTTACTTGCTTTACTATTTAATTAATCATAAATTTACGAATGAATTTTGTTACAGATTCCTGGGAGAAGAACTGGGTCTATTCTGAGCACCCAGGAAAGGAATTTGGAAAGTTTGTTCTGAGCCATGGAAAGTTCTGGAATGATCCAGAGAATGACAAAGGTAAATAAGAAAGTTGGAGAAACATATGCAACATTGTGGTACAATTTGTACAATAATTTATTCTATTTTTCTGACAGGTATCCAAACCTCTCAGGACGCAAGATTCTATGCCCTAAGCAGGAAGTTCAAACCCTTCAGCAACAAGGACAAGCCACTTGTCATCCAATTCACTGTTAAACATGAACAGAACATTGATTGTGGAGGTGGATATCTGAAAGTATTCGACTGTGGACTGGAACAGAAAGATATGCATGGAGAGAGTCCATATCAGATTATGTTTGGTGAGAATCATTCATTGTTTGAAGCTTTGGAACAGATTCGAGCCTAGAGTCACTGGTTACACCCTGTGGTGTATTAGTGCTAGAGGAACTCGAAGAGTAACTTCTCGCTTATGCCCTGGGTATAGTAATTATACATATTTCAGGCACCAGTATAGATACAGTACCCCTTTTGATCCAATGTATTTTCGATATTTATTTTTTCCTCTCGCGTCGAAAATACGTAGTTTAGTACGTTTCTGGCAGAGATCCAAGAGACGCGATCATTCTGCTAAATGTAACACTCGAATGTGTATGCTTCTTCACAGGACCTGATATTTGTGGACCTGGAACAAAGAAAGTTCATGTAATCTTTAGCTATAAGAGCAAGAATCTCCTTATCAATAAAGACATCCGCTGCAAGGATGATGTTTACACACACTTGTACACACTGATAGTCAAGCCTGACAATACATACAAGGTAGGACATTAAAACGAATCTTAAAATAGCGTGGATGTATCGAGCTTAGAGTCACATGTTCTCGTTGATTGCTGTGAAGAATAGGTGCTGAAAGACCTCGAAGAGCAATGATTATCTTGCTCATAAGAAATGTACATAAGTGAACTGCTTATTTACAAGTTGTAGCAAAGAACGACAAAAATGGAACACCAAGTATATTGTATCTACTTCTTTGTTTAAGGTTTTATTGGATTCTTCATGCTCTTTTTCAGGTACTTATTGACAACGAGGAGGTCGAATCTGGAGAACTAGAGGCTGACTGGGAGTTCCTTCCACCAAAGAAGATCAAGGACCCGTCTCAGAGCAAACCGGACGATTGGGATGACGAACCAACCATCCCTGACCCTGATGACCAAAAACCAGAAGTCTGGGACAAGCCTGAGCACATTCCTGATCCTGAGGCCAACAAACCTGAAGATTGGGATGATGAAATGGATGGCGAATGGGAAGCCCCCATGATTGATAACCCGGAATACAAGGTTAGTCTCATGGAAATGCATTTAAAAAATTGTTTACTCATGGAAATGAAGAAAAGGGTAATTTTTTTCTATTCAGGGTGAATGGAAACCGAAACAGATTGACAACCCTAATTACAAGGGACCGTGGATTCATCCAGAGATTGATAACCCTGACTATACACCCGACCCTGAATTATATAAGAGGGACGAAATTTGCGCTATTGGTTTCGATCTTTGGCAAGTGAAGTCAGGAACGATTTTTGACAACGTTCTGATCACAGACGACCCTGAAGTCGCTCGCAAATTCGGCGAAGAAGTCTGGAAACCCACTTTGGTAAGTATAGAAGAAAGAAGTTTTGTTCAACTAATGATAGAAATCGTATCGAATGATGTTAAAAGCATTGCTGATTCTAATGAGCGATAAGAAAGCTGGAATTCCTCGTTGCTGAAAGTGGCACGAGTGGAATTAACATGATTTTCACTGTAAGATAGCATTAAATTTGTTTTATGGTTGCTTCTGTGTTTCAGGAGGGTGAGAAGAAGATGAAGGAAGCTCAAGACGCAGAGGAAATAAAGCAAAGAGAAAAGGAGAGCAAAGAGAACGAAGATAACAAGGATGATGACGAGGATGAGGATGCGGATGAGGAGGACAACAGTGTCCCTGATGCTGAAGTAAGCATGAATCATTTAAGAATATTCTTTAATTATTTTTTTCAGTAATTCTCATGCAAACATGATGATTCTATTTAACTCTGAATCATTCTGCAGAAAGTAATGGCTAGAATTCTTTATTGCTAAGAATTAAATTCAACAGAAATTCCCACCCTTTCTCCTAATTTCAACATCTGCTAATTACTCGCTTTTTTTTCTTGTATGTTTTCAGGAGCATGACGAATTGTAAATAGTGTGTCGTGATTGACACGAACACAGACTGTATTCCAGGAGCTGTGTGGCCGCGACACGCACCAACTTCCCACGAGAAACAAAAAATCACGTTGCGACAAGAAATTGCCATAAAATCGAACGGGGGATTCATTAGCTCGAATTGATCGAAAACCAGACCCGACACCACGTATTAAATTTTCAGAAAATTTTCAAACAGTGAGATTCAAAGATTTTTCTCTCTCTCTCTCTCTCTCTCTTTTTTTTTTTTTGATGCAAACATGGCCTCGTATTCGCGCAGCCTACACACTTTTTAACCTAGTCTTCGATCGATCGTTTGTTCGTTCATAATCCCTTCACCCCCATCTATCCATGGAAAATTCATCAGTGAGAAAAAACATTGTGTGTCGAGAAAAGGGCAAAGAGAAAAGAAACAAAAATCAAAGTGCTCATTTTGTGTGCTGCAATTGAAAGAACACATACACAGACGCATTATATATACATACACAATGCATATATAATATATATGTATTATATAAATAGAGTCATCTTGCCCCGTGTCCCTCCCATG
>NW_017100429.1:1016875-1019446 GCF_001263275.1 Habropoda laboriosa | reverse complement strand
TTATTTCGATTTCCGTACAGTGTACGCGCGTAATAAGAGGAAGGAAGATAAAAGAAACAAAAAAGCTCGCTCCAAGTTGAAAAAAAAAACAAGTACGAGAGTGATTGTGGGTTATATGTGTGTCAGAGATACTTGTGACTGACAAGAAGATTGACTGATTTTGGATGCGGATTTTTGAACGAAAGTCCACGAGTATTACTCGCTAACCTAACCTAGGAATTAGGATGAAAATTAATTCTGCAAAGAAATTCATTGGAATTCGCGTCTGAAATTTGCCGATCTTCCCTTGTGAGTGAACATAAATGAATATAAATAATTGGTATGATTAATGTATCAAAATGCAACCAGGTAACCAATGTAATAAAATAAATAAGACTTTTCTAGACGTGGCCAGGTCGTTTATTTTCATCCGTATTGTAATTCTCGTTATCGTCATTGTGAAATCGGTTATATCATATCAAGCGGAACGTAACCTCAAACACGTTATCACAATCCTCGGATAATCGAGGAAGATAGCCGCGGAATGTGCAACAGATAAATTACAGAGTAATTAAAAGTACATGCAAACATTTTTTCTTCGTTATAATCTCACGTGATCTATTATTTGATCAATCATCCATTCAACTATTATTTTTTATGACACGGTAGGTATCGTGTACAAGGTCTCATGGGCCCCCAATTGTTGGGTCAGCCAATCTAGACCCTGTGTTGAGCCACAGGCGTTTGTGACTAAAGACGAGCCCTGTATGTGCCATGCTCTACCGCAACATAAGTTTTGCAGGCACAGTATGTCTGTTAGTTCTTCTGCACTGGCGCAACCAGCGATATCCTACGAAATATATAGAGATATATGATCAAATAATAGTGAAGAGAAAATTATTGTCCAGTTGTCTAACCTGTTTGTTAGCGTAAATAAGGAACAAAGCATCCTTGAGCTCGCGTTCATTAACTATTTTCGACAATTCATTCTGAGCCTCTTCGAATCGAGACCTATCACTTGCGTCCACCACAAAGATAACAGCTTGCGTGTTGTGATAGTAATGTTTCCATAGTGGTCTGAATTTCTGTTCTCCTCCAACGTCCCACAGTGTGAACGCCAGATTTTTATACTCTAAACTCTCCACGTTGAATCCAATAGTGGGAATTGGTGGATTAGAAAGAGTGATGCCTCTCATAGCTGACAGGATGCTAGTTTTTCCAGCACCATCCAGTCCCAAAATTACCACTCGCATGTCCATCTTTGTACCAATGTGCACTCTATTATCCTGTAATAACACAAATTTTTATTTATTTGTGACTTTGGTAATGTTGTATCTGTTTACTGTGCGTTGTTGAGAAGATGACGAGTAGGACAGCACAGGGGCAAAGGGAGTAAGCCGCTCGATTCACCTTTGATGCTCACCGTCACGCGATTCTACTAGACCTGATTAGTAGATGGGACCGTTTCGACCAATAATAAAAATGCGTGTGATTCGACTTTATGAGTGTGTCCACTGCATCAATAAGACCCGCATTCCTTCCGCTTGTCATCTTCTTAGCAATGTAAAATACATACCCTGCTGAATATTATGGGTATGGAGGATTCAGGGGTGAGAAAGTCAGGGCCTAATCGAGCATAGTGTTGCTGTTGTTGTTCCAATGTATTCAACACTTCTTTGACCTTTGTTGCAGTGCTCAATAACTTCCAGTCCTCTGAATCTAAAATACTCTCACACTGAATGCATACATTAGCCACTTGAGACCTTGTGCTGGTCAGATCCTGCTGTTGTTGCTTTAGAGCATGCAATCTCCCTTGTGTTTCTGTTTCAACACAGGTAATTGCTGCATTTTCTTGTTCAGCCAACAGAGCTCTCAGTTCCTCAAAGTGCTGGTGCACTCTCTGTTTGGCATCCTCTATTGCCCATCCTTTTAGATCTTGTATCACTGTCTCTGATAGCAATAGTGATAATAATGATTATTTTCATTGAATCTCTAGGAGAGTGAAAGTAATATAAGTAACATGCCTATTCTGTGTGCTGTGTCCCTCATGCTCTCCATAAATTGTGTCATTTTTTGCATAGCAGTGACAATGGACTTTCTGATATACTCTGCCTCCACATCCACCAAAGCTAGCTACAATTAAAACAGAGAGTAGAATATAATTTATCTCTTCAGTTGTACACGAATTACCTTATGAGTGCTATGTCTGCCATAATCCTTGCATAAATAACACATGAGAGAATTGTGACAACCTTCCTGAGTGCAAGTGAACTCTGCTACGTTTGTTGTATGCACCGGACATTTTGGCTTGTCCTTTGGCTTCTCCGACAGAGGCATACGTTTGTGTTTGTTCAGAGTCTTTGAAGAATGAATGATACTGTCACAATATTCACACAAATGAGATGCACATACAGTGCAATAAAACACTGCAGTGTGAGCTTCATCCTCATCACATGCCTGATTAGAGTGGAGCCTCTCTCTTTCAAGCACCAATGTTTTCTCACTGTTAGACTGTTCAAGCTTTTCCAATAACTCGATCAAAGCGAAATTCTTCTTCAGATTGGATATATTATTCTGGCTTATGCTTGTTGG
>NW_017100429.1:994695-1016831 GCF_001263275.1 Habropoda laboriosa | reverse complement strand
GCTCTGTCAAGCAAGGTTTCAAACGTAGAAGACAAGAATGACACAATGTGTGACCACAGTGCAGTAACCTTGGTACTTTTTCACCGTCTACGGTGAACACATCTTCGCAAACGCGACATTCTAGCACCTACAACAATTAGCAATTGTAGTATATGTTAGAAAATCGACGGTTTTCAACTATTTGGAGCTCTTTCACTTACGTGTGTTCTCACCGGAGGTTTCAAAGTTTGATTAAAACCTTTTTTGGAGCGATCTACGTCTTTTGCCATGGTAGATTTCCTTTTATCGTAATTAAATGTGAAATAACGCAGAAATGATGCCAGTGTAATGCTGGAAAGATCGAACATGTTGTGTATGTTCATATATCCTGAAATACTGATAGTGAGAAATAAAATAGAGAATTTGCTACACACTCTACAGTTTAGAGTGGTGGGTTCAGGAATTACGTTCAATGCAATTATCAGAGTCGGTAAAGTCACCAGATGTGTGCTGCTATAGACGAGAGGTACAGGATAGTTTTAACATCTTATGACTTTGTGTCTACAGCACGCGGGCCGAGAAGACCCTTACCATATTGGCGTCGCAACATTACCGATTCAGGTTGGAATTGGAATTAAATATAATTATGAAATTACAAATAAAAAAGTAACGTAATTGTTTATTAGTAGATGATTCATCACATGCGCATGTTCTACTACTGTAAAAATATTGTGAACAGTTCTACCCAAGCAATCCAATACATGTATGTATCTTTGTATGCAAATTTAATAGAAGAGGACTGTTTCGTTTGATTTTAGTGTAGAGATAGGAAGGATACAGGTTTCAACCAACAATTCGTGTACTGTCCAACAATACATAAAACCGTACAATGTTTTCTTAACTGATAACCGTCAGTGTAGCTCGCTGTGCACGTATTCACGTTCGGGAGCACCGAATCGTGAATACACGCTGGAGCGGCAGCGATATTAAGTAATTCCGTAGTTTCGGATCAGACTTGAGAATACCTTGAATACCTTGAGAATACGTCCGCTGCGGACCGTCGTCCGGCTTTTATACCCCGCCGAGGGACCGCCACAGACGACTCGGATTGGACATTTTCGAAAAAGATCGGTCCAATGGATCGATCGCCGGTGAACGATCGCTCGGCGAAGTTGTTGCCCTGATGACGTGTGTCTCGGCGGTTGGAGCGAGACAGAGTGATGAAGTTTATTGCTCCGCGGTGACAGTTGCCGGCGTCTAGTCCGGACCCAAACATTCGACTTCGTGTGTGAGTGAATGCGTGTGCCCGGAGATTAGACGTCGGCGAGCTAGCTAGTTTTTGCCTGAGCCTAACGACTCAGGCAAAAACTCTCGCCGGCAACCGTCATCGCGCTTGGTTTTTAAATTGCTTTTGTAACAAGGACTTTTTACATCTGTCGACTTTACCATTTTTGATGGTTGAATTGTATATAATTCCTAAAGTCGTCGCTTTATATCGTAGAGGGCATAACAAAAACTCTGATTTTTTACACGATCGGTATTTCAGAACGTTAGACACAAAAATACATTAAGTGCAAGATCTATCCTGTACCTCGTCTGTGCCTACACTTTATTTGAATTTAGTTCTAATTCCAACCACTACTAATGTTGTAATCTTATTCTATGCTGAATCGGTAATGTCAGAAGTGACACGAAAATGGTAAGGCACACTAGAGCTCCCGTGACGTACACAAAAAAATATATTGGATTAGTGGTCTACTCTATATCTCGTCTGTGGTGATATAATTCTTTTGGTTCGCCAGGCAATTCAATTTTTGTTTTTAAATTTCCTATATAAAATTACATCGATTTTTTCGTGCTCTTTTCTAACGATTATCGTTCACTGATTTCTTTATCGATTATTACAGGAATTTTTCCACTATTTTATTGATCGAGTAGTTCTTATTGTAGTTCTGAGCTTATGGTATCGCTCTTGTTTCATCCAGGGCGTTTAAGATATTCCACTTTATTCCTCTGCCCGATTTAGTACCCATAAAGGACAGAGTGTGCTATAAAACAACTTATAATCCATTTTCTGTTTTCTTTCAAATATTACTTTCAAATAGAACTATTCTTTCCTTAAGAGCCTTGCTAAAGATCAATCTTCCATTTTTCTGTCAGAAACAAAACGGTTATTCTCTTAAAAATAATTCTAACGTTTCCCTCTAACCTACGCCAGGTCTCTAATCAGTCTAACAAATTTCCTATAATATCTACCGCCATTAAATTTCCGGTTTAACGATCCAATGGACCCTCTCGTCTTATCTAACGAAAATGAGTACCCTAAGGTCCCGGGGTTTTACGTTTCATCGCGAAAACATTTCAGCAGCGTGCAGCAGTAAAGCGTGAGAGGCAATATCGAGGGAGAGCAACCCTTAAAAAATGATTTTCGCTATAATCCACAAGGTAAAGTCCGTGGAATAAGGCGATCCTTAGGCAGCCGGGGTCTGGTTTATAATCCAGCCTGTATTTCCATAGAAATTAGTGGAACACTTCCGGGCCTCGAAACGAAATTTCTGGCGTCTTTCGAGGCTGCGCCTCTTTCACGGTACAAAGGAAGAGCCGGCTATTTGTCTGGCTGGTCTCTGTTATTAAAGCCCCCGCGTCTTTATTTCTCTCGGCCATTGTCGAGCGGGGAAAAAGCTTGCCGGAGTTTCTTTACAGTTTGATAGTCCCCCCTTCTCCTCGTCCAAAAACAAGAACGGGAATTTTAGGTGTCTTGTCTGGCGGAAATAAGTTTAGCATGCACTGAGAGTGTCTTTAAAAAGGGTCGTCTCGTAACGAGTTACGAAAATTGGCCACTTCTTCGGGAATTTTTTTTCCTTTCTTCGACGATCTATTAAACAAAATTTGATAGTTATTTTTGGGGGGGTTGTTAAAGGGCCTTCCTACTGTGACGGCTGAGAAAAACTGAATTTTTCGGAAATTTAAAACGAAGCAAGTGCTGCACGTACCCTATTGCAAATTTGTGTGTTTATTCTATCATCTTTTGAGAACGCAAAAATATTTTTTACAAGCGAAAATATCCATTTGTTGTGAAATAGGACCACCGTGAAGAGAGCGCCTTGAAAGATATCCTTCCCGATGGCTGACGTGATATCAGACGTTGTACTTATCCAGAATACAAACTGCAAACGTATTCTTAATCTGTAGACGCGTGGCTGTCGTCTGAACTAGAATAATAAAAAAATATTGAGAAATAGAGATATGGCAAGGTTTCAAAGGAATTGCTTTCGATTTTAGCAGAAAAAATGATGGGTTTTTTTGACCGCAAGACTGAATTTTGAAAATCTTTGCACAATTCTAGTTCAGACGATAAAGCAACATCTACTGAATATACCTGACAAATTTCGAGTGGGCCGGACTTCCGGTTTCTTGGTAATCGTGTCAGCCAGTTTCGAGAAAAACGCGTTTAAAGTTTTAACTACAGTTTAAGACAATATAAAACCGCTTCTTTGAGGGCACATATCTCTGCCAATTTTGAACATTAAGCTTTAAAACTTCGTGGACATATTTTCGAGATGTTAAACTACAAGAAAATGTAAAAAAAGGGTAATTTTATTTTTGCAACCCGTCACAGTAGGAAGACCACTTAAGCGATGCATGTACTATGAGAAAATATTTTCTGAGGGTTTCTATGGTGTATGGTTGAGGTGATATATGCGTAGGGAAAATGGACATTCATGGTGATCGCGAGGTTCAGTATACAGGACGTTTTGTCAGGAATTTCTTTTCTAGCAATTTGTTGAACAAAATTTGACGGTTTTTTCTCTGGGTATTAAGTAGAGTTTTTATGATAAAAAAATTCTTTTTTTAGAGTACGTGCAATGTATAGTTAATGGAATACACGGACCATTATGAAGGGTCGATGAACTTGTCACTGGATTAAGTTAGAGCAAAATATAGCAACCAAACGCGAATTACCCCGCTCGTCATCTCTCCGGCACCGTGAAGTTCTTCCCTCGCTCCGCTTAATTCTTCCTTCACACAATTGACAATTGAAATATTTTCCAAGTTAACGGAATAACAGCGTTCCGAAGTGGAAGAATCACTTTTTCAAGGGAAGCTAGTTTTTCCTTCGAACAGCAGGTAAAACAGTAACCAAGATAAAATTATCACAGTTGCCCTGATGGTAGATAAATTATTTTATATACAAACATCCCTATAAAATATCAAATGGAGCGGATTATTAGTTTCCGAGATATTCACCCAGATATATACACATGAAACCCACGTAACTTTATCAATTTTTCGAATTTCCGAACAATTCGTTTTCACACTTATTCTACACACATCAACCTACCGACTGATGATAAGAAAAGAAATTTTTCCAAGTTAATTAAAACGATGTTGACTTTAAACTTTCGTAGTTTCTCGAATTTTTCGAAAATTCTTTCAGAATAGTATTCCACACAGTGCAGGCTGTCAAATGCGTGTGGAAAGAATTTACACTTTCTATAGCAAAGTACCGAGTCACACGTGGCATGATAGAGTGTCAGCCGAGACTAGTAATTGAATGGGGGAAAAAATTTGTCGGTACGTAAGAATGCGCTTCATTTTCGGCACGTTTGCCTGGCTGACCTAGTTTCCACCTGTTTGTACCGATATTACGTTCGAGTTTCACGTGTTACGCGAAAATATGCCGCTGTCCTGGCCGCAGAAAGCATTGTTAAACCCTGGAGGGCGACGAGCCACTCTCGATGGCGGTCTGTCCGCTATGAAAAATTCCATTTCTCCCTCTTCTAGCTTCTCTCCCTCTCAAAATACCTCACTTAACGTTAATTCACCTTAAGCTCCTCTTCAATCATAAATCTTGTCTTTTGTTATGATTCCAGAAAATTGCTGGCCATTTGAAACCACTTTCAAGAGCACTACACACGAGAACCTCGCGAATGGAAAAAGTACGAAGAAGGATTGTAAAGTGTTTAGCTTAATTTTAATGGGTTGGGATGTCGGGATTCGCCATTTTTCTTCCGAGAGATATCTTAATTCACCTCTCAGATGAAAAAAAAAAATTCCATTCTTCGAGTGCTTCAGAAGCTTCCAAAAGAAAGAGAGAAAAAAACGGAAGAAATATTCATAACATTGTAAATAAAACGAACTGAGTTTCATGAAAAAGAAGAATGAAAAAAAAATTCGTCTCTCAGACGAGAAGAGTTCTAATGTCCCTCGAGTGCATCGGAAGCTTTCAGAACGAATATTCTTAATATCGTAGATAAAAAACAGTTGCATAAAAAAAGAAGAGAAAAAATTGGTGAAAATACTTTTGTCACCGTTGGTGTTGGAAAATTCTATGTCTTCGTTGGTTCAGAAGCTAGAAGAAGAAAAATGTGTCTCGAAAAGGGGGGAATTGAAAAATACTTTTTGTACCGTTGGAGTAGAAAAACTTCATTTTCTTTGTTGACTGAGGAGCTACGCCGCGCCCCGTAGTAAAGAAAGAAATTCGCGGCTGAGGACGATCCTTCTCGTTATACAACTTTTAATTACAATCGGTTCGATTTTCTTTTTACCGAGGAGTTTCCATCAGAGCTTCGTTAGACACGACTGTGAAGCTGACACTCGTAACATCGACTTTCCCCCTTCCCTCCAGGCACGTGGCCTTTTCTCGGCTCTGAATGCCCCTTCTGACATCCTTAATTAACGACGGAAATACGCCGTTAGTTCTTCGAGTGGCGAGAAACGTAGCGACTGCCGTTTGCGTATCAGTTTTCCACTATCTCGGAGACACGTCTCGCTGTTTTGCAGTTCGCGAAACGTTTAAGCTGCCGAGAAGAACAGTTTTAAACCCATTCTCTCTTCCACAGGTTAGTCACAATTCTCCAGCAGTTCATTTCGATACCTACAAGTGTTGCGAACAGAGTGAAACAAATTGGAATAAGCTATTTAAATATGGAGGTGTAGAATTTTGGGAAATAAAGTAAAATTTAGGGTGATTTTTATCTACAGTTATTGTTTTCATGATAAAAATTGGACGTTTCAAGGAAATGCTCCACAACCTTCATTTTTCTTCCTCGCTGATCAAAAACACATTGAGAAAATTAGTTTAAATATTGTACTAGTTACGAACCCACTGCTTCTCAAGATCATTCTACAGTCGTGGACAGAAATATGTGGAAACTTTTCAAAAGAGAGTAACTTCTTTTAAATTGGGCTAAAACGTCGAATCGGATCAAATGGGATCGCGGAACGGAAGAATTTAAGCAAGAATACGCGGTGCTGGCTAGTGCACCGGCCGAGTACTTCGGGTCTGGTTGCCTCCAAAGTCCACAGATACGAATTCTATCTGGCATGTACAAAGTTGGGTATATTGGGAACACGATCCGTCACTGTTTGTCCGAATCGGGTCACGTGGGATTGCGGGACGGAAGAGAGGAAGTAAGAATACGCGGTGCTGGCTTGTGCACCGGTCGAGTACTTCGGGTCTGGTTGCCTCCAAAGTCTACAATTCTCGAATCGGGTCACATGGGATCGCGGAACGGAGGAATTTAAGCAAGAATACGCGGTGCTGGCTTGTGCACCGGCCGAGTACTTCGGGTCTGGTTGCCTCCAAAGTCCACAGATCCGAATTCTATCTCGCATATACAAAGTTGAGGATCTTGGGAACACGATCCGTCACTTTCTGTCCGAATCGGGTCACATGGGATCGCGGAACGGAGGAATTTAAGCAAGAATACGCGGTGCTGGCTTGTGCACCGGCCGAGTACTTCGGGTCTGGTTGCCTCCAAAGTCCACAGATCCGAATTCTATCTCGCATATACAAAGTTGAGGATCTTGGGAACACGATCCGTCACTTTCTGTCCGAATCGGGTCACATGGGATCGCGGAACGGAGGAATTTAAGCAAGAATACGCGGTGCTGGCTTGTGCACCGGCCGAGTACTTCGGGTCTGGTTGCCTCCAAAGTCCACAGATCCGAATTCTATCTCGCATATACAAAGTTGAGGATCTTGGGAACACGATCCGTCACTTTCTGTCCGAATCGGGTCACATGGGATCGCGGAACGGAGGAATTTAAGCAAGAATACGCGGTGCTGGCTTGTGCACCGGCCGAGTACTTCGGGTCTGGTTGCCTCCAAAGTCCACAGATCCGAATTCTATCTCGCATATACAAAGTTGAGGATCTTGGGAACACGATCCGTCACTTTCTGTCTGAATCGGGTCACGTGGGATCGCAGGAAGAATACCGCGGTGCTGAAAAGATGTCGTGCAGGGGTTTTCGGGTCTGGTTTCCTCTAAACTCCACAGAATTCTCTCTCGGAAATATAGAAGTGTATCTGAATTTATATTACAATATTGAAGCAACTTGTCTCCGTCTAAATATTTTTTTCTACCGCCAGGTAGAAGAAGGGGGTCCCTAATCGAACTGTTAGATCCTTCAGCAGACACTCTCAGAATTATTTTAAACCCTGTATGCAAGGTCCAACAGATCTATCTGAACGAATAATAAGAATTAACAAAGATCCATTTGACCCTTTGGTCATTTTTTTTCTTTGATTACACCAAGTGTTAGGATCAGAGGCTCGAACTTTGCTCATTCAGCTGACATTCCTCAGCTCCTACAGCGTAAAGTCGAAAGAAATGCAAATGAATTCTTCTTGTGCCCGGTGTCGACGACACTCTTAACCTCTTTGTTCTCAGCCTGCCACGAGGGCTCGAGTAAAAGAACCGCCGTAATGGCGTTTATCAGCGCATCAGCTGGTATCGTGCTCGTTCTCGTTAATGAGAATCATGTCAAGGAATCGTATCGATTAAAGCTTAGCCCAGATACTCGACAAATGTCCGTCGCTTCATTGCTTTGCCATCATGCTTTCACTGGCCAGATTCACCGGTCAGATCATGGTGTATCGTCGTTCGTTTTTCGCCGTCGCCGGTTCATGGATTCTGAGATAATTGAAAAAGTCAAACTGTACTAACAAAAGTCCATGTTTCATTTGGACAGAACGTTCTATATGTGGGATTTTGTCGGACATATAACGCAGGCTATGAAAGTGTATTTAAAATAATAATAATAATTTATTAACAAGGATAAAGGAATAAAAGAAGAAGTAAATGTCTACGTTAAGTATAAACCACGCTGTTTCCGCTGATGTCGATTATTACGGACTGGACCGCACTGGTGTATCAAGATGTCGAGTATTGCGTGTTAGAGCGCTCAAAGTGATGTCGATTGTTTCGAATTTCGTGAACTGGCTGTATATATCTCTTTTCGTCAAAATGGAGAGTTTATCTTGTTGGCAAATCATGGGCCTTTCACCCCCTAGAGCCGCTCTCCTAGGCCCTCGTGCACTCCCCAGTGGTCCGCAGAGTAGGGCATTGGCAGAGAGGGAGAGACGGTCCCAAAAGGGATGTCAGTCCCGCGAGGCGATCTTGTCGAAACGTCGACTTTGCGGGTTTATGGTATGTTTACCGTTACTGAGCGCGCCGAGGCAAGTACCGACTTATCATGTGGCCCGCAGAAGTGGAGATTTTCCGTGGCCATCAGGTAATAAGCCGGATTTGCCCTCTGGCTTGAAAAGGCTATTGTTATCAAAAAACTTGTAGAAAAACTTCTCAAAAGTAAGGTCGCTTGGAATCCGTGCCATAAACCCCTGTTGGTTAAACAACTACCTTTCTATTTTTAAGTGAAACAGAGAGGAATTTAAGGCTTGGTTAGGAGTATAGGGGATTAGAAGCCAGCTATAGGCATTCTCTTAATTAAAATACGTCAGTTACTATCTTTTATTCAATAAATATAATATTACATCGTAACATAAGGAATATCGTGGTGTGTAATTGTCCTCTTGACGCCTGCTGGACCGTCCGCAAAGCTAATTTCTTCTGCAGCCAGCCCGAGCAGTTCCGCAAATATATCTCTATATACGTGCACTCGACACACAGACACGTGTGCACACGTATGTATACATATACCATCTTTAATATAGATCTTTCTTCTCTAGAGACAGCACAAACACGTAGTATGTTACAATATCGTTACAAGGACAGTCGTGGATTTCCGGCGATCGTTTTCTCTGTGTTCCAACGCGAGTCCCGTGGCAGCTAATACATCTAAGTAGAACCATAGGTTACCTTACTTTCTTCTTTCTTCTTTTTAGCCAGTTCGAGGACTGAAAATATTTGTTCGAAAGGGCTTCAGACACTTCAATTGTGAAATACGGGCGATAAATATTTACAAAGGAGGAATGGTATTGGAAAAGTTTTTCATCAATTTCTCCGATGCTCGAATTGTCTCGGAAATGTATCATTTTAAAAAGACGTAGAAAAATGCTGGAGTTTTACAACTGTTTCCCTTTTCTGACGATTCCAGCCGATAAGCTCGGCTTAATTGCTAACAGAAATCTCCTTGGAGAACGTTGGAAATTGAAATCCTAATTCTTCTTTGAATACTGGTCGAACTGACCTCCCGTAATCCTCCATGATTACAATAAACCAAGTTCATTTTCATTTCTCTTCTCGGTAGTTTGAGACGACTTATTTGTAAAATTTCTCATCAATGATTTTTCTAATCCACCATTAAACATCAAGTCAACAATGTTAAAATAAATTTTTCCGATTAAAACAAAGTACAGCAGCGCACGCATAAGCGTCCGCATTTTTGCACACTTAAGGGGGTACTCTAGTTTAGACTTTTCGAAATAATCGATTTTTTTTACATTTTCCGAAAGTAGACATTTGCAGAAGTATAACTGTGGAAGAATTTTTCCGAATTCGTAAAATTGACGAAGTTATAGATGGTTAAAGAAGACGACATGTAGTCCATAGTCGTAAGTATACCATTCTCGTGTAACTGGTATGAGAAGCTTTAAACGCGTTTTTCTCGAAACCATGTTTCTCTAAATGGCCGACATGATATCTCAAGTTCTAGTTGTCCGATTGACTCGAAATTTGACATGCACCTTGAGTGGATGTGTCGTTATCGTCCGAACCAGAATTATGTCAAAATATATATTTTTCTGAATTTTATAGCCTCTGAAAGGCGAAAAAAAGTCAAAGAAATCGATATTCGAAATTCAAAGTGGCACCATTTTGTAAATTTTCACTATTTTTTGTTCATTCTGGTTCACACCATAGTCACAATCGTACTAATCAAGAATCCTTTGGATTTTTTCATTTCGGAAAAACAGAATGGGCGGAATCGTGTCAGCCGGTAGGACACTTTTTTTTTAAAGGGACCGCGCTGAATGATATGTAATTCAGACAGCTTTGATTATTTTCACTTGAAAAAAATTGTGAACTTTCTTAAAACATGAATAAATATGTATGCAAAATGCCGATACCGAGAAACTTATACTTTCCTTACAAAAAAATCCCTAAGAAGGACTGAAAAATGACACTCTAGACTAGAATACCCCCTTAAGCGTCCGTCGCTATCCCCAGCAATTCTTGGAAATGGGAGATCGGAGTGGAGTTCGAGCGTGCCGTGTGAAACAAAGTAATTCGACATCGACTCCAGAATGCGAACAACTGACACTTGATATGTCGGTATCCCACTCTTTCGTTTGGTTAAATTCGCAGAAGTCACCTCCCCACTTAAGCGTCCGCATTCGGTCCCGACTGCGGACGCTTATGTGTGCACTACTGTATCTCGCGACAGACTAGAGGACCCCATTTTCAGGCACCGATTCAGGATTCTCTGAAATCTGAGAATAATTCAGTCCGGATAAGAGAACGTTTCAAACAGCCTGTCCTCTACGGAATGGACACCGGGAAAGTGACCATGACTCGCGTGGAACCCGTACGACGCCTCCCTCACGCTAATTAGTCTACTATTTACACGAGTCTGTCGTACATCGGACGCATGATCGAACCTTTCCGTCTCTCCAGCCGGATGCTTGCTTAGCAAAAGTAAAAAATAGGTACTTTCCAGCCGTTCGAGGCTCAACTAAACGGTCGTGTCCTTCGCTAGAACTGGAAGAGCGCTGGAAGTCACCGGATACACTTTTTGATCAGCGTGTCTGTTTCTCGTATATTCTTTCTTTCTTTCTTGCCTGGAAGGAGGAAGAGAGAGAGAGAGATAGAGTCCCTTCCTTAAAAACCTTTTGTTCTGCATATGAAAATAGGTGTATACCATTTACATTATCATATATTTCTCACGCTATCACAATATACGGTCTAAGGTAAAGTTCCTGGCTTGATATGTACAATATAATATATTATTTATAGCTTCTCAACACGGTGGTCCATTTAGCTTGACAATCTGACGGGTATTCTTGGAACGAGCCACTTGTTCTCGTGGGGCAAATATTATTGTCCTGCATAAGGTGACTCAGAAATGATAGAAAATTATGGTTACCAAGATTCCAAGGCTATGATAACAAGGGGCATCGTTGAAATTTCACACGATGATTTTCAAGAAATTTATGTAATTACCTGAAAAAAGTGTTCCGACCTTAAAAACAGTAAAGAAAACCTATTTGCATATCTGAATTTTTCAATTTCAATCATTTCTATATTCCAATAGCTTGTGAGATATCGAAGGAAATATCTTTTTCACCCCTTACATATGAACGATTATCGATAAAACAAAAATAATACAAATACGCGTCGAATATATTTTTGAGTATGTACTATAATACACGAGCAACAAATTTCATTTGAATTTTCACGAACCAATAGATTCGAACTACGATGCTGCTCAGATGATCAGGCTAATTGGAACACCCTGTTTACCAGTACCCAAGCTCTTCCCTTGCACCTCTAGCTATCGTAGTCCCTAACCACTGTACAGATTACAATGCACTTTGATCGTTTGATTGTGTCGTCAGTCTGTTCTGGAACGCCTGTGAAGCCCCAGTCTCAACCGCGGACCCTTCAAACAGCCTGGTCTATACGTTCGGATAGACTCGTAGAGACACGTCTGAACGTTTGAGCAGTTGGAAAACGGGGCTTCAGCGGCGAGTTTCTGGTTGCTACGTGTTCCTAATGTCGATCGAAGTGATAGAAGGTGCAGGGGAAAGCTCGGTGAAGTCAGAGGACACGACTCTCCCTTCCTGCCTGTGTATGCAGTATTAATCGAACTGAAAACGTGGAACAGAGCGTCCTGGTGTGTGTGTGTGTGTATGTACACTGGTGCAATCGTGGTGAACGTCAGCATGGCGTGTCTATGTACACTGTAAGGTGGTCAGAACGGAAGGTAGAGAAAAGAAATTTGGCGAGAAAAACACGGTTCCAGCTCTGTATGATTCCGTTTGATTGCACGAAGACCCGAAGAAGAGGTAGCATCTGCCAGGGCAGTGTCCTGTCCAAGAAGGCAGGCAAACGCTTTTCTATGGGGCTTAGGATCATTGGACAAAGTTCACGTTGAACGTCTCCACCTCCATGGGTTTCAGACTGACCTCCTGCAGACCGTCCTTCAGCCTTCCTTTAGTCCTTGTGCCTGTCAGCGAGGTCTTGGTCACGTTCAGGTTCGCCAGTTTGAAGAAAGACGTACCCTGGCCTATTCTCTCTGTCAGAGGGCAGTGTTTCAAGGCAACGTCCACTCCTACGGAGCAACTGTAGCCCTGTCTGTGCAACACCATCAGGGCGCTGTTGACAGGGAAGTGTGGCAGTTTCTGGTCGTGATTGGTCCTCAGATTGAGCAGATGTAGATCGCATGGGAAGCTCTGGCTGAGCAGACGCACCTCTGGAGCCATAGCTATGTCACCGTCTGCCCCATCCACCACGAAGATGTTCACAGGATAGTTGAGAGCGTTGCTCAGGTGATTGGCGAACAGAGACGGCTTCGAGTACTTCTCCTTCTCACCAGTGATGTCTTCTAAGAGCAACCAGTGCTTGATGACTGTCCTACGATTATCCAGAAGACCCTCGCCCATCCCTCTCGAATCGTCGTACAAAGTTCTCCTGTCTAACATCACCTCCAGCCATCCTGGTTGATAGCTGGCCGCTCCTTGGCAGTGATTCACTAACAGAGTTAGCCTGTGGTTAGTGTCCTCTATGTAGGCCATCGTGGTGATGGGGAAATAGTTCCCCTCGATGCCAATCCTCTCTATCTTCGTCCGTTTGATCATCTGGTGACCGTTCAGGTCTGTGTAGAACTCTGGAGGATCTCCGTTCAGTATGTCAGTCTGCAGGCGCATGAACATCTCCGTTTCTCTGTTCTTCGGCGGTGTTTCGAAGTCTACTATGTTCCTCAGGTAGATCGCCTCCCCTAGACCGTCGTCTCTGTGATAAATGGCAACGTGATGGGTCAGCAGCTTGCCATATTCAACGGTCAACCGCGAACTGAGACTTCCGCTGACGATGTAGATCTTCTGATGAGGCGTATACGCCTCCAACACGTCCTTGTCGATGTCTCTGAGGTTAGGGTCAGGCATGAACAGGTAGGCACCGCTGTGGAACTGCGCGGATGGATAGGCAGCGAACTGGATGGCGCACTGCATGATCTTTCCAGTGGCTTTCTTCGTCACCCTCTTCAAGAAACCTGTCTGACCGTCGAACAACAGTTTCATCCTTTGATTCTCCAGCTGAACATCGCCTACTTGCATGGGTTTGATGGGGAACACGTTGTCCTTGCCACACCTACTGCAGTACACTGTGGAGATAGCCTCCATTGGCACTTTGTCAGTCTGTTGAAGATGATAAGTGGCTATGGCTAGAGGTTTCAGCTCGACCACGAACAGAAGCACGTAGACGTCGTGGGTGATGCTTGTGGCGTTCATCACTGGGGCTATCTGATAGGGAATAGGGTTCTTCTGAGGATCCAGGACTTTAAGTTTGTAAGAGGTCACTTTCAGACTGATCACTTCTTGCCTAGGCTGAGCCAGAGGATTGAACAGGACTATCTTCTTGGTCTCCTGGCCGTTGATTCCAATTGGTATCTTCTTTGGTAGCTTCTCGTAGCTGTCCCTATCGGATTCGGCCAGGACGTAAACGGAATTCGGTTTGCTGGCCGACCCAGCCAGCGATTGAATGGCGAAGCTCTGTAGGCTGGTGGTGTCTGAGATGGATTCGAACAATTTCAGAGCGTAGTCCTTCATCACGAAAGACTTGGAGGTGCCGGTGATAGCGTCGTGATGCTGGAAGAGACCAAGGTTCCTCCTGGCTTTCACCAACTTCTCGAAGTACGTTTCGTAGAGCATGAAGTCCTTCCCCGACTGTTTCGCCACGTTCAACGCTATGGTGTAGAGAATCTCAGCTGATCGGAGATTAGCCTCCAGTTCACGGTCCAGGATCTTCATGTAGGGCCTGGTGGTGAAGTAGCCGCTCCAATAGGCGGGTCTTCCTTCGCTGAAGATGTCGGAGTAGACGAAGAAGTCGCCCTTCAACGTTGGAAACTCCTCCACGCGCTTTTTGATCTCCTGAAAGTAGTCCTTGGGCGTGCCGAACGCTATCTCCGCGTTGTACTCTTCCTTTCTGCTGTTGATGTAGTCCATCAGGATCTTGTAGTTGGTGTACTGTTGGTCCCATTCGATCGCGTGGTCGTATCTGAAGCAGAGAGAGGATCACTGATGTGGCGATGTGGTGTTTGTTAACAACGTAAGGCTTGGTAGGACGATTTTTTATAAGTGAACGTACTGCATAAAAGTAGCGAAACAAAATTTTAAACGAGGGATGAGAGACTTGAAGAAATCTACACTGAATTTAGCCTTACAACGCGGTTCATTGAATATGACGCGAGCTAGCCCCGATTTGGCGAATTAGATTTTAACCGAAAAAAGTCTAGAAATCCTTACCTGAAGTCGTCACCAAGCGGCATAAGTACGACATTGTGCGTGAACAGCGAGCCAGTCCTGGAGTACTGTTCCAAAAGCAGCTCAGCCATTTGTTTGACGTTGTTTGGCGTGATCTCCACAGCTCTGACCGAGTACTCGGTGTACTCTCCGCGAATCTTCCTGAAGTCGAAGTTTAGGCAAACGTGAGGATGAGGTCCGCATGAGTGCTTGATGTTGTAGATGTCGAATGGTTGATTGTGTGTCAGCATGTCAGCCTGACCGGTTTGATCCCAGGGCTGCATCCAAATGAAGTCACCGTACTGTTTCTTGGCGAACCATTGCTTCCAGGCGTAGTGTATCCTCTGGATCACCGTACCAGAAGCACCAGATGCTTTAAGGAAGTACGGTATCGTGCCCCCGTGACCAAACGGGTCCACAGACCAGCCAGACTCCGGGACCACGTCCAGGTTGGTCTTCAGCCACTGGTGACCTGCGATCAGAAGAAAATGTGTCGAACCGTGCGAATGAAGAATAGGAGGAGACACAGTTAGCGAGATGTGCAAACGAGACACGTTCTATCTACTCAACAGTCAGCAACGTCATGGAGTAATCGTCTTTTCTGGTGCACAGGCGAACCAGTCAGGCGTCTAATGCCTTTGGAACAGCAAGGAGAAACTTTCGAGACTTCCTGGGCTTTCATTAAGAGGCAGGGAAACCATGGAGCGCGTAGAAATTAGAGGATCGATGGGGGAGCGCGGTTTGAACTGATCCTTTGAGCACCGTGAAACACTTGTCGTCGGGTAAATATACCCGGAGTTCGTTTAAAAACTCATGCTCCGCGGGAGAACAAGAGGAGGTGTTGTCTAGAGTGAAACTCGATATTTCCAGGTCGACAGAAGCAAGAGTGTACGATGTAGAATGTCCTGTGTTTGCTCTAGTAATTCGTCGAAATGTTTTGTCACGTTGATTCCGTAGAATTTTTCTTTTTCAGAGGAAAAATTCAACGACTGGTGCCCGGGGTATTGTGCGGATTGTAGAGGGTCTATTTAGAGTCCCCCGTTAATTCAGACGCAATTTCTCACAGTGGAATCCCGTTTCGATACGTGGTCAGAACGGGCGGGGCCTGTAATCGCCGTCTATTTATCAGTTCTCACCCTACCGAGCATTCCTCGCTGGCCAGACAAGCCTGTTTGACCCCGTGCAACAGCGGGGAGTTAATCCAGACCCGTTGCCAGAGGATCGCTGCGTTCCAGCTCCTCGATGAGCGATTTATGACGTTACGCGGCTTGCAGCGCCCCTGGCGGCCAGTAAGGCGATTATTTTTCATATGAAAGTTCCCTGTCTATGTCTAGTAGTACCGTGGATTGTATTCTTGTCGAATAACGATCTTTTCTCATCTGATATTTCATGAAAACTAGCTTTGAATACTTCTTACTCTCGATAAATTACTCGGCAGTATTTTTTCTGCTCAAGTGGCTACTGAGAAAATTATTTTTTATTGTGATATTGTTTATCCAAGTCTGACAATACCGTATACCACATTTCTGACGGATAAAGGCGCATTTCTAACGATTACCTTGACAAAAAGTGAACCAAACTATCTTTATACACAGAAAAGTGGTTAGGAGCGAACCTGGTGGTGTCTATACGAACTATTTTATACTTGTTAGTTTCTCATCTATGTCAGAAATCACCATAGACTGTATTCTCAGCGATTAAAGGACCGTTTCCATGTACCGGTTCGCAACAGAGTACTGTAAAGTGCTTCGATCATTTTTATCCGTGAAAAAATTCAATTACAAGGCCAGAAGTGGCGGAAAATTCGTGCTGAACGGCGGAAAGAGATTTCCTCGCGAGGACCGATCGCTGAAGAGCGTGTACACAACGCGGCGACAAAAAGGAACTCGGGGATTGGATTGGATTCGCAGCCGTAGCTTTATTTCCACCAGGTCTTTGTGTTTTCGGAGGCCGGGGAAAACGAATTTGCCACGCCGTTTCTCGTTTTCGAGACTCGCGTGCCTCGTCTGGTTGACGAATCGAATTTTCCGCGAGAAAATGGACCGGCAGAGTTGTCGAGTCATAGATAGAGGACAATAAAATGTATCGGATCTGTAAAAAAAAGTTGCCTCTGACCAAAAAGATGACTTAATTCCCCAAAGAAAGAAGTCTCTCTTATTTTTGTCTAACTTTTGTTTCTTTTCTCTCGTAACAACCGTTCACTTTCAGAAATGCCTTTAATTGAAAAGGAATAAAGGCGGTAACAGTTTGAACAAAATTTCAATACAAATTTCAACGTAGCGGATAATACAATGCAACGTATTTAAGCCCCGTTTATAAAGATAATTCTCCTATTCGTAATAACCGTTTGAAATATACACAATTGAGAATGAATGGCTAATCCTAACCTGGACTGAACCCAGAGCCAAGCACACGACATTCTAACCACATGGAAGTTCGTGGACGTGAAATTTCATAGATAGAATTTAACAACGTTCTAGCAGAGGAACAATATCCCAGCCACGTTAATATCGGCCCAACGGAGAGGGCTAGACAGCTCCAATTATTTCGCTAATGCAATCATTTTCGACTGACGCGTCGCACGAAATTCCCCCAGCTAGGATGCATTCGTGTTCAGAATTCAACGTGTAGACGCGTACCAACGTAGCAGCAACAACCTGCAGATGCACTTTGCGCCCAGGCTAGTGGCAGAGGTGTGCAGCTAAGCGTGCGTGTTAACGTCATTGTCGTGAGGATCGAGGCTGTTCGCTGCAGGCTACTTCAGGGCTAAGTACGACGCTCCTCTGGATTTACGCCCCTTCTCTGCTATCGATTTTCCCCTGGCCAGGACTGTTAAATCTACCAATTTTCGAACTGCAACTCTACCGCGTGAGAATTTTCATTTCGAAAAAAGGACAATAAAGCGACGAAACTTTGCCGACGAGATAAATGGCGTAGATACCGAGATACATTGCGAAATTGGGTCATGCTGAAGGGAACATTTGGGTGACCCAGTTGGAACCCCCTAAGGGACAAGATAAGACCGTGCCTGAGCGAATTTATGCGCCATAAATTTAAGATGCAGGATCAGACGGGGAATCGAAGTTCTCCATCAGGATGTTAGAGAGCATCGAGGAGAGTTGCGGATGATTGTTATTAATCGAATTAGAGCTCGGCGCGGTCGTTTTCATTAACGGTCCTCCAATTGTTCCGCACAGGGGCCGGGATGTATCTCCATTTCCACGCGTGTCGCTCGCGGCTGCCATTGTTCAGGGGCAATCGCGCGGCGCAGGGTGAGGCGCGGTCTCGCGGCGGCACTCTCGGTTTTGCCGTGTGAAATCGGCTAATGAACCCCTCTTCCCGCGTTCGATATTGCGTTTCTAGCCGATTACCAATTTTTACGAACATTTACTGCCGATTCTTTGCCATTTACTTTCAGGGGAAATGCTTGGGAACATTTTCGGTAAAAAAATTGCTCACACTCTCGAATTTCTTTCGAAGAAACTACAAGGTATTCGAATCCCAAACTTTGCAGCTACGTTCATCAACAATTGGGGAATATTCAGGAATTTATTTGCGAGGAAATAGCTGCTATTGAAAAAATTACAGTCTTCAGAGTGTGATTTCCAGCAATCAATTTCAATATGCAGATTGAAAAAAACAAAAAAACAAAAATTACAACAGATACCTTGGCAATTTTCACGTCGGCAATAAAAGGATGCATGTAGAATATGTAGTTGAAATATCAAGTCAATTGCTCCACTAATTCCTAAGATACCAGAGCTGCCGATGTCTAACCTTACACACAATCACTGGTTCCATGCATAACTACTCTCTTCAGACTCGAGCAATTTTCTTCAAATTCCAAATTTCTTCGTGAAAATTTGCGCAGACGTCGTGAACACTCCACCACCCCCTCAGAATACACAAGGGAGAAAATGATAAATTAAACGAATGCCACAATGATCGAGACAGTCTTGAATGCCTGAATTGCAGCCAGCGGAGGTAAATGAATAATTGTCAGGGTGCTCAAACTCGCCTCGCCCGAGACTAATTCGAGTTTCCTAATGTCCGGTGTCGCGAGGACGCCGCAGTAATTCCACTGGAGACGGACATTTTCGATTCAGATACAGTAAGCGTACTCGAAATCGTTCGAGCGTGCTTAAACATTAACGTCCACCGGTCAGGATTGCTACCGGTCCGTTAGCCGCGCTACGATCCGCATTCACAGAGTCATCGGCGGCAGCCATGCCGGTCGTAGCGCGGAAATTGCGTCAATTATTCGAGGAAGCCAAATTGCGCGTTCCTCTGTGCTTCCCGCAGGCTCGCGTTTATTGCAAACCTTTCGAGAAGCGTTCTGGACCTCTCAGACCAGGCAACGCCTGGCCTTTGCTGAAGAACGAGGGAGGGAAGAGGAGAAATGTGGAATTGTTTGGGGGCAAAAATTGTTCAAGCTAATACCTTGACTCGACGTAACGCTACAACATATAAACAACGATCGAATTTAGGTGTAACGCTTTAATCAAGCACTATACTTCGACGTAAGATTTGCTAAAATTAAGTTGGATCTAATCTAAACCTAGACAAACTTAACACAGTGAATAATGTGATATCTTAACCTAAATACGATGCTGAAAGTTAGCGGTAACAGTTTAATTTAGCTCTAGGAAGTTCCGAAGAGCTGAAGTCTAGCCTGAACTTGGTCCAAATTAACGTAGACATGATCTGGAGCTAACAATTGTAACCTAGACTTAAACTGACCTAAGATAGTGCAGCCTGAATGGTTTGTAACAACTTAAACTTTTTTTTTTTTTTAGGGTCCGAAACCACCGCCGAGTTGGAGTGCCTCAGCCTGGGCGCAGGGAATCCGTCTTGCGACATAGGCGTCCTGCGCCCGGCGTTGGGTGGGCCGGTGGTAATAAGGTTAGGTTAGCTTAGGCCCCTCTACTTCTCTCAACTGGGCTTGGGACCAGCTACGGCAGTCGCCCCCAAGTCGGTACGCCCTCCCAGTGGGACTCTGGGTGGCCTTCTTCCAGGGGGGGTTAGACGCAGTTCCTACAACGCTGGGTACAATATATATACATCCGCGAAAAGTCATCGCGTGCTTGTTTGTCCCTGTCCTTTTTTTTGGATGTTCATTTGAAGGAAATTCCTTTTTGAAATTTGTTCAACGTAAAAATTATAGTAAACAGATCCAAGTATGTAGCGAACGAAATTTGTATACAAAGAATATTCGAATTAATTAGTACATTATTGCTTTTCATTTGAAATGTAAGTACAAGAAAGTTTTTCGATGTAAAAAAAACTTTTGAAAAGAAAGTTTAGAACATTTTCAATATCTTTCGTGAAAAGTATTTTTACTATATGTTCTATTTATTTTTACGAAAGAAGTCACTTATATCCAAGTTCTACTACATTTTTCTTTCACGAGTAAAAAGATTTGAGAATTAAATTACCAGTAAAATGAACGTTTAATCGTTGAAACTATTATAAATCGTGTCTTTAACACTGCTACCTGAACCGTAACAGTAATATAGCACTGCTTTGTCCTCGACAAGAAGTGAATGATCTCATACTGAAAGCGTCGATGGAGGTGAACTGTTACATTCACGCAAGGCTAACGGTCTCTTGAAAGTGAATACCTTGCCTTTACTCGTAATATATTAAAATATTAACATAACGTATATTTTTTCATTCTTCTCAATTAGCTCAAGAATATAATCAAATATTACGGAAATTGGAAAATTTGAAAAATACGTTTTGTAGATTTATGTCAATTATACACACGCCGAAAATTTCATCGAAATCATTTGTCCGAATATTAGTGGGAGTCGCTGTATGTATTTATTGTTCTCCCTTCGGGATTACAAAGAGTTCTGTTAAAACCGTATAACCATGTATGGTAATACAACGTAAGCACAGCCTAATACAATATGCCATACTGTCTTGCTAAACTTTGCTTTTCTTTGTACTATCCCCTTCTATTTTCTTTCTACGTATAATTCCTCTCATTTCCCATCTTCTACCAGGATTTTTGCTACATTCTCCTGCCCTTCTAGTGTTAATAAAAAATAACTAGAAAAACGTTTACGTAACAATATTAACCATCGAACATCGATAATAGTAACAAGTTCAACATAATTTTTTTTTTTTTAGGGTCCGAAACCACCGCCGAGTTGGAGTGCCTCAGCCTGGGCGCAGGGAATCCGTCTTGCGACATAGGCGTCCTGCGCCCGGCGTTGGGTGGGCCGGTGGTAATAAGGTTAAGCTAGCTTAGGCCCCTCTACTTCTCTCAACTGGGCTTGGGACCAGCTACGGCAGTCGCCCCCAAGTCGGTACGCCCTCCCAGTGGGACTCTGGGTGGCCTTCTTCCAGGGGGGGTTAGACGCAGTTCCTACAACGCTGGGTACAATATATATACATCCGCGAAAAGTCATCGCGTGCTTGTTTGTCCCTGTCCTTTTTTTTGCGCGCTACATAAACCTACCCTATCTTAGTACACCCTTCCCTTTGTACATGTACAAACACATTCACTCAATTAAATCCCTCCCCTTGAATTCCCCGCATGCATTAAAACCCCCAAAGGTCATCCACTCGTCCTCGCACTCAAGTAACAACCTAACCTAGGAACTTGTTGATTTTTACTAAATACTTCAAGCTTCTTTCTCTTCCGAGCTTTTGGACAAGGAATTTTTACGCGGAAAAAAATTCAAATCTCGAATCTGAAAGTTGAAGCTACGTTTAAAAATTCGTGACATTCATTTCTGAATAAAAATTCCACTATTCCAAGTGTCCATCGATGAAGAAGGATGGAGAAGATAGAGGAAGTGGGAGGAAGGGTGTGGCGTGGTCTAATACGAGCGAACAAACCATTAAACTACACTCAGCCGGTGCTCGACTGATTATAACTCATTAGACACGACATGTGTGCATTAAGCGAGTTATCGCGCGAGTAGACCGGCCCTAGCCACATGATCGAGACCGTAGTTGTGGCTGATGCGCGTCAACCTAACCTCTCCAACAGGGGAAACATCGTTATAAATTCAAAAATACCAAATATCACGGATAATGTCGATAAAAGAATTTTTAACAAATCGTCAGACTCGCAGACAACGTAGAAAGGGGAAAAAATTGAAATGCAACTCAAAATTTCCAATTATTTTGTAAGATAGAGGAACGGCATACGATGGGAAAAAATGGGCTTGGTGTGTTTTAGAAGTTGAAGAAAGAGAAGGGAGAGGTAGTTAGGCGACAAACAAGCTGGAAGAAGTTAGGGCAACGAGTCTAGGGTGTATATGGATCGAAGAGGGCTAACGAATCGATCGCGGAACCTTCCTGGAGAATGTTTGGACCTTAATTCCACGGAGTTTGCAAGTTCGTCTGGGCCAAGTATCGCTAAAAGGGGTGGCTTTACGCGAAAGCTCGGCGGGACTAATTCTCAGCTCGCTATCGACGCCCTAAGCTCTCTTCAAGC
>NW_017100429.1:987712-994634 GCF_001263275.1 Habropoda laboriosa | reverse complement strand
GTGTACGAAATCATTTTTACAAGCGCCAACGTAGACTTGTCTGTTCGAAACAAAAAATTAATTTTCATACATATAAAAATTCCGAACATCGCGCGTATAATTAAAAACAAAAAAGATTCAATTTTTCAAAAAGAAAAATTAACAAGATTATACGTACTACTGGTTAGAAATATTTACATACACGTGTATGCTGATAAAAATGAATTACACTGTAGAAATAGCTGAATATTTAAACGTGCAAAAATGAGACATTCCACTGGATCGTATTTTACAGTGAAACTTTATTATTAATACTTCGTTTCACGTTTCGTTTCTATTTTTCGACAACTATTAAGTGCATCCTTGAAATGCATGTATATCGGAGAATTAACCTTTCTTTTGCATTGAATAAAATATTCGTACCGCTAAGAACACGATGTTGTTCCTTTTAATAATTCACCCTTCATCCTCGTCGGCTGGCTGCCCTTTAAACGTCCAGCGTCACTAGCTGCCGTCTGACACGACACGTTCCGCAACTACTTCGCCCCGTTCGATAGAGCGTCGACCTCTACCACTGACGGACTCGTCTAGTAGTGAGGCGTCGCATTAGTCAGCCGGAAGAGCTGCGAGCAAACGGAAGGATAATAAATACCGTGTGCCACTTGTTGCTCTTATTTCACCAGAATCGAAAATGCTTCGAGCGAGCTTCCCTGGGAAACACCATACGCCATTGGATCACCATTTATGGGGTGGGGGATAGAATAAACTTCACCGAGGGAAGTTCGAAGGTTTCTTCAGAAATTAACGTAGAATGTGAATATATGTCTTCTGATATTTGTAAGATTGCAAAAATCATTGTTATCGAGGAAAAGGTAACGTTTAAGATGCACTGTGGAGCAAAGGAAAAATTTTTCTTCTAGCAAATTATCGCTGTAATTGCATAGTTTAAGGAGTCTTCCTACTGTGACGGCTGAGAAAAACTGAATTTTTCGGAAATTTAAAACGAAGCAAGTGCTGCACGTACCCTTTTGCAAATTTGTGTGTTTATTCTATCATCTTTTGAGAACGCAAAAATATTTTTTACAAGCGAAAATATCCATTTGTTGTGAAATAGGACCACCGTGAAGAGAGCGCCTTGAAAGATATCCTTCCCGATGGCTGACGTGATATCAGACGTTGTACTTATCCAGAATACAAACTGCAAACGTATTCTTAATCTGTAGACGCGTGGCTGTCGTCTGAACTAGAATAATAAAAAAATATTGAGAAATAAAGATATGGCAAGGTTTCAAAGGAATTGCTTTCGATTTTAGCAGAAAAAATGATGGTTTTTTTGACCGCAAGACTGAATTTTGAAAATCTTTGCACAATTCTAGTTCAGACGATAAAGCAACATCTACTGAATATACCTGACAAATTTCGAGTGGGCCGGACTTCCGGTTTCTTGGTAATCGTGTCAGCCAGTTTCGAGAAAAACGCGTTTAAAGTTTTAACTACAGTTTAAGACAATATAAAACCGCTTCCTTTGAGGGCACATATCTCTGCCAATTTTGAACATTAAGCTTTAAAACTTCGTGGACATATTTTCGAGATGTTAAACTACAAGAAAATGTAAAAAAAGGGTAATTTTATTTTTGCAACCCGTCACAGTAGGAAGACCACTTAAGCGATGCATGTACTATGAGAAAATATTTTCTGAGGGTTTCTATGGTGTATGGTTGAGGTGATATATGCGTAGGGAAAATGGACATTCATGGTGATCGCGAGGTTCAGTATACAGGACGTTTTGTCAGGAATTTCTTTTCTAGCAATTTGTTGAACAAAATTTGACGGTTTTTTCTCTGGGTATTAAGTAGAGTTTTTATGATAAAAAAATTCTTTTTTTAGAGTACGTGCAATGTATAGTTAATGGAATACACGGACCATTATGAAGGGTCGATGAACTTGTCACTGGATTAAGTTAGAGCAAAATATAGCAACCAAACGCGAATTACCCCGCTCGTCATCTCTCCGGCACCGTGAAGTTCTTCCCTCGCTCCGCTTAATTCTTCCTTCACACAATTGACAATTGAAATATTTTCCAAGTTAACGGAATAACAGCGTTCCGAAGTGGAAGAATCACTTTTTCAAGGGAAGCTAGTTTTTCCTTCGAACAGCAGGTAAAACAGTAACCAAGATAAAATTATCACAGTTGCCCTGATGGTAGATAAATTATTTTATATACAAACATCCCTATAAAATATCAAATGGAGCGGATTATTAGTTTCCGAGATATTCACCCAGATATATACACATGAAACCCACGTAACTTTATCAATTTTTCGAATTTCCGAACAATTCGTTTTCACACTTATTCTACACATATCAACCTACCGACTGATGATAAGAAAAGAAATTTTTCCAAGTTAATTAAAACGATGTTGACTTTAAACTTTCATAGTTTCTCGAATTTTTCGAAAATTCTTTCAGAATAGTATTCCACACAGTGCAGGCTGTCAAATGACGGTGTACGAAATCATTTTTACAAGCGCCAACGTAGACTTGTCTGTTCGAAACAAAAAATTAATTTTCATACATATAAAAATTCCGAACATCGCGCGTATAATTAAAAACAAAAAAGATTCAATTTTTCAAAAAGAAAAATTAACAAGATTATACGTACTACTGGTTAGAAATATTTACATACACGTGTATGCTGATAAAAATGAATTACACTGTAGAAATAGCTGAATATTTAAACGTGCAAAAATGAGACATTCCACTGGATCGTATTTTACAGTGAAACTTTATTATTAATACTTCGTTTCACGTTTCGTTTCTATTTTTCGACAACTATTAAGAGCATCCTTGAAATGCATGTATATCGGAGAATTAACCTTTCTTTTGCATTGAATAAAATATTCGTACCGCTAAGAACACGATGTTGTTCCTTTTAATAATTCACCCTTCATCCTCGTCGGCTGGCTGCCCTTTAAACGTCCAGCGTCACTAGCTGCCGTCTGACACGACACGTTCCGCAACTACTTCGCCCCGTTCGATAGAGCGTCGACCTCTACCACTGACGGACTCGTCTAGTAGTGAGGCGTCGCATTAGTCAGCCGGAAGAGCTGCGAGCAAACGGAAGGATAATAAATACCGTGTGCCACTTGTTGCTCTTATTTCACCAGAATCGAAAATGCTTCGAGCGAGCTTCCCTGGGAAACACCATACGCCATTGGATCACCATTTATGGGGTGGGGGATAGAATAAACTTCACCGAGGGAAGTTCGAAGGTTTCTTCAGAAATTAACGTAGAATGTGAATATATGTCTTCTGATATTTGTAAGATTGCAAAAATCATTGTTATCGAGGAAAAGGTAACGTTTAAGATGCACTGTGGAGCAAAGGAAAAATTTTTCTTCTAGCAAATTATCGCTGTAATTGCATAGTTTAAGGAGTCTTCCTACTGTGACGGCTGAGAAAAACTGAATTTTTCGGAAATTTAAAACGAAGCAAGTGCTGCACGTACCCTATTGCAAATTTGTGTGTTTATTCTATCATCTTTTGAGAACGCAAAAATATTTTTTACAAGCGAAAATATCCATTTGTTGTGAAATAGGACCACCGTGAAGAGAGCGCCTTGAAAGATATCCTTCCCGATGGCTGACGTGATATCAGACGTTGTACTTATCCAGAATACAAACTGCAAACGTATTCTTAATCTGTAGACGCGTGGCTGTCGTCTGAACTAGAATAATAAAAAAATATTGAGAAATAAAGATATGGCAAGGTTTCAAAGGAATTGCTTTCGATTTTAGCAGAAAAAATGATGGTTTTTTTGACCGCAAGACTGAATTTTGAAAATCTTTGCACAATTCTAGTTCAGACGATAAAGCAACATCTACTGAATATACCTGACAAATTTCGAGTGGGCCGGACTTCCGGTTTCTTGATAATCGTGTCAGCCAGTTTCGAGAAAAACGCGTTTAAAGTTTTAACTACAGTTTAAGACAATATAAAACCGCTTCCTTTGAGGGCACATATCTCTGCCAATTTTGAACATTAAGCTTTAAAACTTCGTGGACATATTTTCGAGATGTTAAACTACAAGAAAATGCAAAAAAAGAATTGACTTTTTCAACCTGTCACAGTAGGAGGACCCCTTAATGTCAACGGAAGGAGGAAAAGGCGGAAAGCCCAGAGTGGGCCGTATGCGACCCACGCGGCACGGAACGTGTTAACTTGTAACTGCATAAAAAATTAGATCATTTCTCTCTGACGTTAAAAATATCGTCCTTGAAGAGGTTAAGAAAATATCGTAACTTCTTTCTCTTCCGTGGAACCGAATCGTAATACCACAAAATTCCGGAGGAAAAATTCATCGACAATTGAATTCACCGAGAATTTCGTATTTCTTGCCCGAATTTCTTACTGGATAGAGGAAATTGGTTCACGAAAGATGCGGATCTTGCACGATCGAATCGTTCCGGAGATAACGGGTGCTCGTTAGCCGCCGCTAATTTCCAGCGAGCGACCGAAACGACCTCGGTGTTCCAGGACAGGCCGGTAATGGACTCGTCCCGGTGCACTTCCGGTTATTATCATGCTTCCTGCGCGTTCGAGGCCAGGATCGTGGTTATCTCGATTTCTGCAATTGTCGATACCGTGCCACCCCCTCCCTCTCCCCCAGCCGCTTATCTCCCGAGGATTCTGGTTTTCAGGGTGCTCCTGGTTAATCCACCGACTCCAGTCTTCGATGTCGCTTTAATTGCGGCTATTAGCATCTGTCTATGTGTACTTCCGTTCTCTGATAATCCCCTGGAATCCCTTCATTTCACCTTCACTTGTTTTTCTGCATTCAAATTTCACGGTCAATAGGAAGAATTGTAGGTTCCAGGGACCGTGGCCATCTTTCTTCATCTCGTATAGGTTAGATTCAGATTTTTCTCTGTGAAGTTTAGGTTAGAATTGGCGTGGATCTAGCGAATACGGAGGTTTGCGTTTATTTCGTGTAATCTAGATTGACATCAGACTTATTTGTATTAGGTTAGATTAGATCTACTGTTAGATTCTGCAGGTCTATTCCACAATTATGTTACATGTAGGTCTTTCCAAAGTTAAACACGTACTATCCTAAGGACGAAAGGCAAATGTCTCTTATGGGCCGAACCTATGGGGTCATGGTCTCTGTCACTGCAGACATGAACACTCTTACGAAAGTTCTGAATGTTCTCTTAATTCTGACTGTACCAGTCCCTTTATACACGCCCGTCCGTCGAAAGGAGTGTCTTAACCCTTTGACAGTCTAATAAAATTGTGAATTACGGTAAAAAAAAATTTGGATTTTACACGTATCTTTTTTAAAACACGGGATACACAACCCTACGTCATAGTTACGACAGCAGTACCTCGTCCCTTTCTACCTTCCTTCCTAAGAGTCTCTCTTGAGTTAAACACTTAGATACTTCACGCTCTGCCCGAGTCTCTCACGGGATAAACTGTCGAAGGGTTAAGAAACCTGGAAAAAAGATGGGAAAGGAAAATTGTCCAGTTGTCCTGTTGTTCGCGTCCTGTCATGTCGTCGGTACGTCAAATGCAAGTAACAGTAGTCAGCATCCACGTGCTGGTCGAGGAAAAGTCGAAAGGCCCTTTCTATTGTCATGCATGTATTCGTTAGCTTTTGGCCCGAAGAACAGATCGCGATACGTGAATTGCTATTGAGCAGGAGTGGCCAAGTGCTTAAAAACCAATTAAGCGTTAGGCGTTTCTCCTGATCGTAAAGTTAAATACATGCTGAGAAATTAAAACGTTCGATTTCTCAAAAATAGCAAAAGGTTCCGACCGTGTTACAAACTTAGGACAATCTGAGATCCCAACATCTACGCTTATCTTCCATCAGATTTACGTTGAAAGAAGATTTCTTCAAATGGTTCGTTTTATTTTCAGTGAAATAATAGTAACAGTAATAATGTCTTTATTAGAGATTTCGAGCTATTGTGCTATTATGGCCGAGCTATTTTTCATTTTCAACGAAGAAATATGCAAAAAAAATAAATTTTCGTGGGAATAATAAATCAAATTGCCCCGACCTAGGTATATCCTGCGATTTCCACCCTCCGAACAATGGTTCGGTTTATTATCGTCTGTGTGGTCCATTCTACTCTTACACGAACCTCGATAAATCAATCGTTCCATTGATCGAACAGGTGCGATCGGAATTAGACGCGTTCGCGATCGTAAATTACACTGATCCGTTTACGATCCGTGACGCTTGGATTTGTCCCAGTGAGCTGCATAATTTCCCCCATCAGCATCGCCCCCTACATGTAAAAACCTAACCTCTGCTGACCGTTCTCGCCACAATGCATTCGAGATCCTTCGATTTTGATACGCGAGAAATAATAAAAACGACCATTTCGAGAATTACTAACCTAAAAATCACTCGGATAACATTCTCCTCAATTTTGTCTGTTGGTTCACAGTAACGAAACAAAATTATAATCAGGAGAATTCTTAACCTAAAAGTCTTAAAAAACCTAACCTAACTTTTTTCTCTTAAAGTTCTGTCACTAGAAAATATTCTAATTAAGAGAACTCTTAACCTAAAAGTCTTAGAAAACCTAACCTAACTTTTTTCTCTTTAAGTTCTGCCACTAGAAAATATTCTAATTGCCAACTATAATAAAAACAACGATTCTAGGTACTTCTAACCTAAAAATTCTCCCTCGAGCACAGCAGAATCCCTCTCGTTCAGCCTCCATCTCTCCGAGAAATGCAATTTGGGTCGCTTCTTACGACTGATTTAATATTCCGTCCCTCAGGATCCCTCGGCAGCGCTTTTTATAACTTCAGTCGGCCTCAAAGGGCTAAGCAAAGGGTTCTCTTAATCGGATTAATACATCTACCAAACGAACAACTTACAGCGATCGCCGGGCAGTGACTAGTAATTAATTTTCATTTTAGT
>NW_017100429.1:945540-987439 GCF_001263275.1 Habropoda laboriosa | reverse complement strand
AGATTTTGAGAAAAAGAAAAAAAAATAATTGTCCAGGGAAAAGAGGAGCAAGGACCGGCGACTTAATTGCATTTCCCCGAGAATAATCGTCGAGTTTTCTTCCCGTGAAAATAAAGCGTCCTCCGTGAAGCTGGAGAACGAATGTCACCTGTCTGCACTCGAAAAACAACTCATCGTTTGTCGCGATCGCTTTCAACTGACGTCCTGCCTTTCTCCTCCCTCCTGTTTCCTTCTTCCGAAGCATTCAAGCACGAGGAACGAATATCCAAGCACTTTTTCTCGAATTCTTTTTCATTTAGCTCTAAGAATTTTCCGAGGACTGTCTGGGTATTGTAAACGAACCACAAGACTCATTGTGGGTGATTGTAACTGGTGACGAAGCGGTTACTTTTGGTTAAAATGGAAAAAGAGAGCTTTTCTTGCACGTCCGAAATTGTCACAAGCTTACAGTCAGCTTAGAAGTCTAGAATAGGGTTTTCCAGATGTTACGAGTGTAAAGTGGGAATAAATTTGAATAGTTATGGTTCCGAATGGAGGATCTGATAGAGGACAGAGAACAGCTAATAGGGTATCTAGGTTCAGATGACCTGTTGCAGTATAAAATCACTGTCAATTGTTAATGTAACAGATTACAATGCTTCAGGAGACTATGGGACACCGTTTTAGTTAAACACAACATCAACTATTATTGAGAGCATAAATGCAATAGCTTTTGATGGCATAATCGAGGGAAGAGTATATTTCAACTTATCCTCCAACCCTGTAATCGGTGTTTTTATTTGAAAGTATGCTTTCTGTCTACTTGCAATTGATCTGGAAGAGTGAAACAAGAAGTTACATCGCTCTTGAACCAAAGTGTCTAGCCAGATGTACTTCAAGATTCTAATTATTATATCCAAATTCTTCCGTAAATCTTCAACGATTGCATATGTAACATCGTCTAGCCTTGAACAGAACCTCAGAAAATTATTCAGGAAGGTTCGCAAAATTTTAGCGAGCAAACTAATTTCCAATCCCTGTTCACACCATCAATTATTCGTTTCACGTCTCACCTCTACTCGATCGTTTAATTGTACGTAGTATACACCTGTATAAAATGCCTAATAATATGCCACGGGATTCAACAACACTTAGACCATCTCTAAAAAAAATCATTCCAAGGTGTTTTGAATTTTGACGAGCCTTCGAAACACCGAATCCTCGCGCAGAGAGCCAGCCTGGCCTAGCTCTCCAGGAATCGATCTCTTGGAGAAATCGATTCAGAGAAAGGCTAAGGCAACGGCGAGGCATCATTTAGACCTTGGGGAAAATACGGGAGGAGAGGAAAATCCAAAGGGGAAAAGATCAGGGTGGATGCTCCGTGTATCCTAGCGGACTTAAATTACATCCTTTATACACGAGAAGAGCTTTCGTCGAGGATATTCTCGAGCGTGGAGGAGGAGGAGGATCTCAGCCGCGTAATATCGCTGCGAGAACTTTCCTTCGATTGCGCTTCCCTGTATTTCCAACGGGGGGTTGGTTCATGTGTTCTCTGGCAGCCGTAAGAGGCGGAATTTCAAAGCACGCGATAGCACGCGACCGTAAACGCTTTTATCCCGCGATATTTACACTAGATCCGCTGCCGGGGATACCCCACGATCCTTTATCGCGCGCTGCTTACGCGATTCCGCGTTTCCAGAGACCTAGCCGAGGAGGACTGTTCGAGGAAGCTGGTTGTTCGCGTCTCCGGGTCTGCCAGAGTGAGTCTGCGATCGCTGTGCTAGCTTTCGGTCTATAGAAACCGATATACGACGATGTTGAACATTTTTTTTCTTCCTTCAAGTATACTGGGTTGAGATGGAATTGGGCAGAGGCAAGAGTGTGTGGGTGAAAGCTGGTTGAAAGTTAGGTTAGATTTGGTTAGTGTCAAGTTTGTTTAGATTGACCTAACCAAATCTAAGTAGATTATTATTATCACACAGATCTAAATCACTATTAACCTGGATAAGCGGAATGACGTCTAGAATCGAATAATCTTATATTACATCCAGGTTGAATGAATTTAGGTTAGGCCATCTTCACGACAGACCGAGCCTGAATCGAGTTACTTCGGTATGACCTAACCTAATTAGATTTACTCGAACGTTACTGTAATCAATTGAACGATAATTCTAGAGCGAAATAGATATACAGAGAGAGGGGGGGAGGGCAGAAGTGGCAGGAACAGATCAAAATGGTGGAAACGGAGCTGAAAAGCTTTTGGGATTCAAGGACAAACCGATGGGCCGCAATTTACGCGTACGATCCGCACGTTCCATTGAAATAATGCGCCGGCCTGGCTATATTAACTTCCAATTATTAGGCTTCTGAATATGTATGCGGCTGGTTTCGCGCTTAGGACGTTAAATTTCCAGGCCAGGCGCGGTCAATATGCGTGCTCACGAGCATTACACGCCGAATATATCGGCGAATGTTCCGCGTGTGAATATGCAACGACGAAAACGCAACACGTTACCAACAAATCCCGGTTCCCTATCGATGGAAACAGACCCGAAGGATTTCCAGATTGATCTAAAATTGATCTATGTAGCGAATCTTGCTTTCCAGGACGCCAATTTGACCTTAGAGATCATCGTGCGTTTCGTGATCCAGCCTTTTGCTATTTGTAGCAATTATAGATGAAATTTTGAAAAGAAAAAATGGATCGATTTCTCTCTATATTCAATTTTCGGCCAATTCTGATGAACAATTTAGGCCTATGTTCGTGGAAACACGTAGAAAGAGGTCTACAATAGGTTGGGCCTAGGGATATTTTTTCGTCTGTATTTATTATAAATTTAAGTATGACTTTCTTAAAAGCATGTAACCATAAGTTTGGATTAATTTATCGGCTCAAATACACCTTAAGGCTAATTTACACGAGGCAATCCTAACTTTAAAAGTGATCCGTAACAGTTTGAAGGTAATGTCGTTAGAAATGGGATAATGCAAATGATTATCCGTATATTAAGATTCCAAGAAACATCCGAGGGATAGTCAGGATAATCTGGTCGACTCCCAAACGTCATAACTCGAAGCAAGATCGCGCCTAATGGCCCCGAGACGACGATAACGTCAGGACGTATTTAGGGGAACGGTAATTATTATGGCTGCCGGTTGTATCACCGTGGAAGCCTCGAGACTGTAATCAGAGGCATTCCGTTGCACAATAAAATCCTGGGGCATTAAACTGCCCCGGTTCCTTTTCCTTTCGTAATCAGAGGGCGTTAAGAGCGATGGAGGGCGCCATTCCCGAGGAAGCAGCCGCCATCTTTATTGCTCCGCAGCTTGAGAATCTCCTCGAAGCTAGAAAAGCTCCAGTTATTGCGTTTCACCCAACCCTCTACTTACAATTTCCTTCTTTAGTTAATCTTTCGAAATGTCATTTCGCAAAATGTTCCATTTTTTCTATGGAAAATCATTTTTAGACGTAGATCAGAGACTTTGGATCTCAGAGACGTTAGAAAAATATATTTACCCGACGGTTTCTCGATTAATTTACAATAGCAGAACGTTCGAGGATTTATTGAGGGATGAAAAAAATTCAAAATGGCCGGACTAACCTTCGATCAGCTGATCCAACATGGCGTAGATATGCGACGTCGCCTCGTCGGTCATCACCCAGCCTCCAGTTGTCATCTCTAGCCTTCCATCCTTCACTAACCTTTTCACGACCATCTTCTTAGTCGGATGGGCGCTGCAAAATAAAATAATTTCCACTTTGACATTCGTAACCTGAAAATTGACGACAATTAACCTAGAAAAATCGAGCAAATAGTATTCAAAATCGTTCTTAACGGTACTAATCGATGTTTGATTTCACGATTTCTGCAAGCGAGCATCGCGTGGGAACCATAACACCCCCACTGGGGGCTCGTTCCCTCGTTAGATCGTTTACGCCAGCTATAAAGCTGCCACGAATCACGCTCGTCTCTCCAGCATCCCCCATGCTTCGGGTTAAGGTCACGAAGGTTACCGTGGTGATCCCCGATCCAGCTAAATCTCCCTTCAGCTTATCATGATTCCCCGTTTCACTCCCCTCCCTTCTATTCTTCCTCTAAAAATTTGTTTCTTGAGAACAGGCTTTTGGCTGCTGCGGCTAGACATCAATTCCATCAGCAACTTTGCTTTTTACAATGTTCCCATTCTGACAAGGAACTTCACAGTGGTTCCCAATTTTTTTCGATCCTTTGCATTGTCTTTCAAGTAGAAGTAATTATTCTTGAAGCAGAAATAGCTTGATTACTTTTAAAGTGGAAGTAACCTAACCTATTCTGCACTATTTTTAAATAGTGCACCCTAACCTAATTATTTTTCCAGTAGAAGTAGTGTGCCCTCGCCTAATTAGTTTTAAAGTAGAAATGTCGTGGCCTACTCTAATCTAATTATTCTTACAGCACAAGTAACCTTAATTTCTTTATAACAGAAGTAACCTAATCTCACCCGAGTAAATTCTTTCAAAGGTACAGCTGTCGTTTAACCCATACCAATTTAATTATTTCCAAAGTAGGAGTAACCTAAACTCAACTGAAATATTATTCAACTGAAAACAATTCAACTTAATTATTGTTAACGTGTAGAAACATCATAACCTAACCTTACTATTCCTCTGCACTATTTCCAATGCAGAGATCCAATTCCGCTTCGTTTCAAGGGATTGTGACGCGGTGGACTTTTCCACGGGCATAATTCTCCCACCAAGAGGGTTAAACGCGAATGCCTGATGGCGACCAGTTGTGATATACCGGCCACGTAATTGTAAGTTACATCGCAGATAGCGCGGGTAACGTGTTACGCCGCAACTTGTAATTTCGCACGATACAATCCGCGATACAAATCATATTTATAGCCGCGCCGCATTCCAGCAGAGGGATTTACGTGATTCGACGACCAGCCACCACTACACAGCCTCGCAATGCCCGCCTTTCCGCCTTCACGTCGTCCGTAAACCACCAACAAATTCCGTTTCACTGGCCATTTCCGCCTTCCCGATAACCTAGATCTCGAGGAAGTCGTCGATCCCCCACGAAGACGTCTTTAGGTTTTCCGGTTAACACTCTCTACAGATTGATCTTGCTCCACTGAGAATTTACAGGCTATTTTTGAACCACACAGATCTCCGAAATGGAGATCGAATCCACACCAATACCAGAAGTACCCTTCCTGGATATTTGTGACCAGATGAATTCACTCTTCAAGGCTGACAAACAGTCCCTATATCCTCATAGAAAGTCCATTTGAATCCCAATTTCCATCTCAATTTCCGGGAGAATTTCCGCTGGTACGTATAGCGTACTTATACACACATTGAACCAAATAATACCGTTCCAACGATTTTCAGATCTCCTCTTTTCAAATTTCTAGATTCAATTTTCGGAGTATTTTGAAAATATGTTCACACTTTTGGATGTCAATAGGAGAGTACTTCAAGCAGAGGGGAAGTGAAAAGAATTTTTGATCTAAGAAAAAATATTCCTTATTCAAGGGAAATTCGAACTCAGGCCACTGGGCTGACAGTCACGTGACTTAGCAGTTACACCAAATCGGCGAACTACGATCACAGCGTTTCGTCTTACTTTTATCGCACCTAGACTTGCAGATTTCCGCAGTGGCACTTCGGATCTTGGTATCGAGCCCAAAAAAAAACAAAGGAGAGCCCCATAATGGCGCAACAATTTCCACCCCATATGCCATAGTCGTGTTATTCTCGCTTAATGGCGTTCCAGGTCGTTGGAGAGGCAACTAGTTTTCGATCTGCCGCCATCTTATGGCAGTCTACGACACACCAGGTCCAAGGAAATCTATATTCCGATTTTCACATGATCCTCTTATGGAATAGCATTCGAGGCGATTTCCGTTTTCCTCAATCGTCTTTGTCCCGATCAATTCGATGAAGGAGTGCCTGGATATACGTAGCAGAGTGAAGGTAGGGGGATCTTATCTCGTTCCCCCTTTGCAAGATCCCCTTTTATGCTTGCGATACTTCCTCATCTTTATCCCTCGCTTTTCTTTCGATCGTCAAGGGGAAAGAAGAAAAAAAAAAGAGAAGAGAGAAGGTCCTACCGGATATTTCGCCTTAACTGTTCTTTCGAGGCATGGCCATCACGGTCCCCCTTAATGGCGCCCTTTACGACTGTCGTCTTCGAGGGACACGTACAAGGCAGATCCCTAACGCGCGCATAAAAACTGACGCCTTGACCTGGAGGCTTTTTTGTGGTAGGGACGATCGAACAAAAACGAATTTCGAGTAAATTGCAAAAATTTTTGGCGTGGCTCTGAAAATGCTTCGTTAAAAAGTTATGGTGAAGAAGAAAAAGGGACAAACGACACCATGGTGTGGCCACCGTCCTCTATGAAGCGTTTTTTCACGAACTTTTCAGTGTATGACAATTACTTTTACAGAATTAACGTTCCATTTTGGAGAAAAGTTTAACAAGATTCTGGTGAAATTTATACCTAACCTAACATAACCTTTAAAATTTCCACTTGGTACGATATTTCGATGCAATGTTTGTGGACCTATGTACGATATTTCTGGCTCATTTTTTACCACAGAATAAGCTGTCATCTGTATTGGACACCCTGTGTACACAATGTTAAAAATTCCAATGGATGTGAAGTTGGGTTGCTCACCTCTCCCACCAGAGTGACAGGAAGGACACTTCGCTCCAGATGAACGTCATATTTGGCCACTGCTGCAGCTTCGAGACCATATTGTTGAGGATGTTCCTCGTAGAGCTGTGGAAATACTGCTCGAATGTCTTCAGCCATCCTGGATCCGTGTGACTATGGGGCACCAAGATCACCTGGAACCATATAAAAATACACGCTTAATCTCTATCTTGAAAAACAATTTTTTAAACGACAGAATGTTAAGTCTAAATCTTTCAAATTATTTCTTCAATTTTTAACAAGGATTACAATTTCTTCTGCGTGTCAAATATCTCTTTTTAACGCTGTACCTAACCTACAAGCCGAGGAAAATTTTTCCAATAGAAAAAGAGCGCTGCTAGATACTTTTCCACTGTTCGTTCAAAATAAGAATAACCTCGCTCTCGGGCCGATTTTCGTCCGTTCTGCGCATAGACAGAGAGCGCAGCAGAGGGTAAGTCGGAGAAAAACGTAGGCGGTTAAGTGGGGGTTTGGACGTTCTAGCCCTGCCTTAGGCACGTCCCGCGCGCGAAACGAGGTTATTCTTATTTTGAACGAAGAGTACTCAAATCCAGCTTCACACCAATTAATCCCTTAGATTTATAAAGTAACACCAAAATGGCCGACTTTTAGGTTAGAAACCAGATACCCCAAAACTCATCAGCCTTATATTCTTCCAAAGAATTCGCTTAACGAATTTCCAACGTGGAGCCATCGCCAGTGGTTCTCAAACAGCGACGTGACCGGCCAGTCCAGACTGGAAATTCGTTAATTAGGCGGGACCAGGCTCGCCACGATAACGACGTTATTTCGTAATTGATACACTGTCGGGTCGAGCCGGTAATGCGGCCGCAGGCCGGCCAACATTGCTCGTAAAACAATTTGCGGGACTCATTACGATTTACCATTGGCTCATTCGCCCCGTGCATTCGCTTGGCTTGATTGTTGTTCATCGTGGACCAGCTGGAACGAGGATGTAACGAGAAAAATTGCTTTTTTATTTCCAGCGTTAAATTTCCCTAGGGAATTTTCGCGGAGACAACTTAACCTATTCGATCGTTAAATGTCACAGTGTGTGTATCTACTATTCTATTCAACAAATTCCAGGACAGATCGAAGAACGTAGAAATTATTCAGCAGTATACACTTGGTTGCCTTAAAAATTTAAAAAAAGCACTTACGGTGTTTTTCAAATCTTCCTAGATCTCGTAACCACTAAAGTATTGTTCATTGACTGTTTGACAAGTTGGTAGGAATTTTTTGTGCACCACGATATTTTCCGAAACTTTTTGAATACGGAGTAGTATGTATATCTCGTAAGAAGCCTCTGGAAAAAATTGACTTTCCTAGAGAATTTTTAGACGAACGCGCCTAGATATTCGCTGTAACCTATTTTTCTTTCCTTTTTTTCTTTTTGGTAACTAACGCTTCCTCTCTCGCCGACCAATACAACGAGTATGCAGATTTCAGAATGGAATTGCATTCGAAATTCGTCGAACTCGATTTGATTTTCGACCAACCGAGCCAAAAGTTCGTCGTTAATGAAAATTCATACCCGGTTCAGCCTAGCTGCAATTTTTTTTCCTCTCTTTTCTACATCGACTTTCTCTCCTCCTCCTCTCTCCCGGCTTTCTACACTCTTTTATGAATATTTAACGGGGGCGGCGACTGTTTGATCTTTCAAGCTGACTCGTCCCATCCATCCATCCAACTAGCAACAGCTCGTGATGGAAAAAGGAGGAACTGGATGTACGAAGAGAGAAAGGGTTAACACGTTTGGTTGAGAAGCACTGACACAAAGGATTACAATAAACCGATATCCATTCGCTCATAATCAGCGTGGAAGCCGCGGCACGTTAAACTGGCGCATAGTTCGCCGACGAATCCCTGTTATGCGGCCCCGTTTATTGCTCGACCACGTGAAACCCCTCACTTCCGGTGGATCGATGATTTTAAGGGATCGCATAGACACAGGAACGAGAAAGATCGATGTATATTTGAAAATTTTTCGTTCGTCTGTAAACTTTCGTAGAAACATTCAAACGTGCAAAATTTTCGCTGGAATTCTTGAACGTTTCGTTGAAAAATTGATGAAAACGACGGAGACACGGTAGCAGAAATATTTCTACAAAGAGCGACATTCGTCAAAAATACGAATGCGGGCCTAAGGATCGTCCATTTTTGTAATTTTTATTTCTAAGATTTTGAATCTTTTTGAAAATCCAAAACGGGTTATTCGATTTTACGTTTAAACGTACCAACAGCGAGAAATTGGTAGATTCGGGGTAAAATTTCGTAGATTGGTATTCGTATCAGTCGTACCAACTGCCGGTTGAATCGTAACGTTCGTAAGGATGAAGCGTTAATTACGGATTGGTCATCTGGCGCGTTTAATAAGCCGGCTAGGCGAAAGCTGCCACTGGAGATACCAGAGTAAAGGCTGATTCGTATGCATGAGACGATACTGGATAGCTTGGGTATCGCGGCGCCCCTTTAATACACCCCTATCCCTTCAGCCCTGCTGGGAACGCTATGATCCGTTCCCATAGACGGGTTTCCCGATAACTTTGCCACTCTGGCTACTTCCTGGAATCACGCTTATCGCCTCCAAGTGGAACGAGTGAATTCACGAGATGTCGACGATTAACACGCTTTTATAAGGATCTTTCCACACAGACGTAATATGTATAACACGCTGCTGCTCCCTCTTTTCTTTCTTCAATCTTTCAAGACGTTGTCTTTCTTCAATTTTTATCGACAAAAAGAATTTGCCGATAGCTTATTGTCATTCTAGTTACTTTCTGCAATCACGGTTGTCGCTTTGAGGTGAAACGAGAGATTTCTCTCCACAGATACATAATTTCGTACTAATTTCCTTTTGCTTCTTAGTTCCTTTAAAATTACTGTTTTCCTTTAATTTTAGTTGAAATGAAACGTAAATGAGGTTAACGAACAGGCTGCCAGACGCCATTTTTGTTCGGAGAAAAATAGACGAAGGAAACGGGAGGTTTCAGAGGTTGGTAGAATGTAAGTACAGGTCCGACAAGCGACTCGTGACGGTTCCATTACATTTCCCTAGCCACGATAGGCAACTAGACTAACGTTTACTGAAGCAGACCCACTTTTTACGAGGACGTATCGTATAACCTGAAACGTGTTTCGTCTCGAGGATGCTGTTTGCCTTTCTGCCATAATATCTTCCCCTAGGAGCGTGTTTCTAGTATTTTATGTGTGTTACATCCGGCAATATCTTAATTCTCTAAATATCGGTACCATGACATGCTACGTTAATGATTCTAGGGCTTGAAAAAATTGTGAAAATTGGTAATTTATGATGCTATTTTCCTGGGAATATATTTGTGCAGGCATGTTATCTTAAATTCCCTAGGACTGTCGGAAACACGTCCCCAAAGGTGCACACGCACAACGACGACGACGACGACGACGACTCTATCGCGAGCTTCCACGTCACTCTCGAAAGGAGAAGTCGCCGCCAAAAGTGCATCACGAGCTCTCCAGGTTAATTTCCGGCCTTGCAACTTGCAAACTTCGTGCAACTACACCCACTACCGGCTAGGTTAACACGCTCTCACGTGAAAACTGAAAGCCAATTCCTTTTCCAGCGATCGTCCATCGCTCGCTTCTTTCACGATTCTCCCCTGCTCCAGTTAAAGGGTGCAACTTCATCAATCGCGGACCTCGATCGATAAGGGCTTCAGGAAATGGGCGACGACGCGATTGTTCCGGAAAATGCGGGATAGTCGGGTACTTGAATCCTTTCACGTGCAAGTTTTTGCGCTGAGTTATGAAGTAAGCGATCTAGAATGCTTCTACGAAAATTAGAATCACGTGGAGGCAGTTTTGGTTAAGTTAGTGTACCAGAATTAAACGGTTAGGCTGGTGTGTAATTAGACGTTCAGAAAAGTGTTCAATTTCTTCTAAACACAATTTTTTTCTACGCAAATTTTCATAGTGCCTTATCAAACAAGCATTATAGAATGCTCTCATTATAGCTACAACCTTGTAGGATCAATTTGATTAAGTTGATGTACCAGAATTGGGTAGTTAGAACCACGTGTAATTAGGCGTTCGGAAAGGTGCTTAAAAAGGTCGTGTTCTGGAAAAATTAGACTTCTGGTATTTAACCGAAAGAAAAATGCAGTATTAACGACTGTCCGATGATGAACGATAAAGTTTCAATGGAAGAACAAATATTTAGGCGGAAGTGGTTCTTGAACGGAGGCGATTTCAACCGACGCGGCGTTCCCAAGAGGTGTACGTACTTGCCAGGGCAAGGCCAAACGTGGACGCGACTTCCCCTCGACCCTTTCATCGCACCGGAGTTCGACAAGTTCGACAATACCGGCTCATCAGACCATTGTCGGCCGGTCACAATGGTTGGGCGGCGGCCTTTTCGAAAACGCGCACAACAATGCCGATTCAGTCGTGGAATGCGTCCGATGCACCTTCCACATCCACCTCTGAACGCCCTTCCCTCCTTTCTTCGCCTCTCTTCAACGATTTCTACGTTTGTTTGTCGATTGGTCGATTCGAATTACCCAGACGCCATTTTGTTGCACTTGGTCGCCATTTTGATTGTACACTTTTCGAGGTTATGTGCAATTCTTTGTGTGTATTCTACATTTCATTCAATTCTTCGTTGCAATCAAATGAAAATTTCGTTGAATAGATCAAATGAAGAAAAAAAATAATAATAATAAATGAAGGAAATAAAATTGATTCGATCAGACATTCAGACGATTGTTCCGCGGTCTTTTTCCACGGAATCACATATCAAGGAAATCGTCGACAGACGGCCATGCAGCTCGAGCAAGCTCCTCCCCTGCGTGGTGAACTTTTCTCCGCGACATTACCCCCTCTAGCCTTCCTTCACCAGGTTATCTATATCCTTGAGGAGAGTAGTATCACCTTGTTAGGGAAGATTGGAGAATATTGGCGTGTTTATGGCGCTCTGGTACCGTGAGATCGTGCGCGAGAGGTAAATAGGTGACGTCAAGGGTCGTGTACATAACCTCCGACGTATTCGATCATCGTTCTCCGCCTTATCCCTTTTGCGCGTTTAATTTTATCGGGGAATTTTGCGTCAGGTCGCGTCTAAATGAAATTCTGAGAATTGGAAAAAGATGAAAAAATTCCCAACTTGGAATTTCCTACTTCGAGTATTCCACGAGGACGAGGAAAAGTTCCTCTGACCTTAATCTCCACAGAAATAAATTATTCTTTTGAATGCAGGAAAAAATCCCGCGAAATATTTTTTCCTCGGAAAAACATCGAGAATCGTACGTGTCACGGGGAAGTTTTCATATTAACGAGCAAACGAGGCCAGAGTATCGACTGTGCATCGACTCCATCGAACAGGAAACTCGCCTGGGGATTCGCCTTTCACTTCCGGCCGCGCCTGGTAACCGGCAACCCGCATTCACGTTCGCGAGCTAATTAAGCCGACGCATCCGAGGCATTTCGGAGATTCGTTAACGAAGTTTCTCCTCGCCGTGTGGATCCGCCTTGAGGGTTTGCAGAGCACGTACGAGCCACGCTAAGCCTGCTCCGCGCTACTTGTAAACGCGCCTTCCCATCCATCGGTTCCCTACCGCTTCATTAGACAGATCGGATTATCGTCGCACAGCGTTCATTCTTTTCCACCGCGTTTAACCGATCTCTACAGGCCGTTTCAAAAATACCGATTAGTCTAACTGACTGGAAACACAGGGGACGATTCGAGGAATATTTTTGCTCGTATACACACGTGTTGAATTTTGTTTGGTTCTTTAGATATGGAGTATTAATTCTGTAGAAGTTAGACGCCTGATGACAGGCAACCAGCCAAGCAAATATGACACTTATGAAGTTCTAAAGGCGCTTCTAGTAAGAAATTTTGTTCTGGTTTTGTTCCAATTGACGGTGAATCCATCAGAACAGTGAAAAATTGAACTTTTCGGACTTGGAAGGTGAAATTTTATCTTACAGGATAACTAGAGCTCTCTGAGATATAACAGTTTACATTTGAAACTTTAAACATATCATTTTTTAGTTCAAATGACTTATTTCTCAGAAAATTTCGGTTTTTCCTTTCAGATAAAAACTGACGGAAGTATCTCTTGTAAGTACCATAAATGCCGTCTTCAAAAACGTGCTGCACCAAAATCGTCCTCTGAAATTTTTCGATGAAATTTTCACGAATATCCGGTAGAAGCATGTACTTTCACAGGTTAATAACAATTTCTCGATACAAAGAAATTTCATACTCGAAGAAAATTCTCACACATATGCTTATCCTTATTCTGTAACTCACAATCCGTCAATTTCTCCCAGCGGAATTCTCAGTCCAGCCCTGGAATATCGTGAAAAGAAGGATATACACGGGGCAGAGCAAGTGGTCGACAACGGGATTCGTTATCGTGCACTCAAAGCTCACGCAGAAAAACGAAAAGAAAGGAAACGCGGTACAGCGGTCGGGATTTTTCCCAGCCGAATAAATAAACCAGCCACAAGGCTAAATATTGAAAATGCATGGGCAAAAAGCTCGCTCTCCCCGTGAGCTTTGATGAAACATTCCCATTAGTGGCTCCACGTCAAGGGCCAAGGGACCACCGCTGGTTAACGGAGCAGCATGTGAGCACGCGAGCGCACAAAGGTTTGCTTGAAAACCGCGACATGCGGGAATCACACTCAAACACATATTACGGGGGGGAGGGAGGAGGAGAGACACTTCTCTGGTCAACGATTCGACACTTTACGCGATCATTCCACCATGTTGAATTGCGTGAAACTTTTCGACAGAGTGGATTTCACAATTATCAGCCTTTTTGCAAGCATATTTTCCGAGCCATTTTTACATCCACTGACTTCGAAGCCACTTTTTTTTTTTTTTAATCAATGAATCATTCTGAGGAGCTTTCTTCCTTTCTTCTGGATACTACTTTTAATATTCATTTCTTTTAACATTTCCGAGGGATTTGAGGCTGTCTAGTATAAAAGCCCTGGTTAAATTGTAAATTTATGTAATTACCTTTAACGGAGGCCTGGTGGGATCCTTCCTCAGCTCCGCGTAACGAGCCTCGAAGCTGTCATCCCAGTATTCCCTGCTGCGCATCCATGACGGCTGTAACAGAAATATAAAAAAATCCGAGTTAGAGAGGGTTAAAAGTAACTTTTTTTACGGTGACGATCACTTCGTTTCGGAGAGCTGGCTCGTCGTCTGTTCGTGTCTTCCATTAAGCGCAACGCTATACGGTCGTAATTGCCCTGACACGATATCCTCGGCCGATAAGGAAAACGCGACCTGGCACAACAGAAGTGAGCTTCACGCTTCACGCTTCGCGCTAGCAGTTCCAGTCAATTCCGCTGCACTGAATTCTCGTTCAAGTCGATCAATTTTAATTAATTTCAGTCCATTAAAGTTCATCCGGCTCGAGTTATTTAGAGTTAATCGATGTTAAGCGTCGATCAAGTGGTCACTGAATGACCAAATGACCAGTGAAATCGGATAACAGCTAGCGTTAGAGAGTCCTACGTGCGGCTAGTTGATCCAGAAAACTCCGTTTTAAAGACCGTTCGAGGCTCGGCCGGCTCAGCAGGCGTTAAGTGGATAAACGCCAGCGAGAAACCGAAGCCCCGCGGCTTTGGAAAATATTGGCCAAGTGGAAGTCGACTTATCGGAGGCTCGAGAGGTTCCGCCAGGTGTCGACTGAATAAAAACCGGCCAGCTGATGGCCGAGAAACCTCAAGGGCAAGTGGTCATCGACTGTTAAATTGATCCAGAAGAAGCTCACCGAGGGTGGACTCCCTTTCGAATAAATTGGCCGAGTGGTTATCGAGGCTGGAGCAGCTTGGACCGCTCGAAAAAAATCTTGGCCAAGTGGTTATCGATCCTCCCCAAAGTCTCAATACCATCTGGTTAATTGCAACAAGTCTCTACAGGCTGCAATTACACCGTCAGACATTGGTGAAATGACCATCGAGGTCTTTGAAAGCACTCGAGCAAGTGTCAAGAGACCAAGAAACAAAGTACGTTCAACTTAGCCTAAGCGAAGTATTTTCAGAATTATACATCAAGTAGATGAACGAAAGGTGATCAGAGACATGTTCGATTTTTCATCATTTTCTAGCAACAGCGTGTGAACGGTGCAAAAGTTGAGCGCTTGATATCAGGCAACCGGCCAAGCACAGTCTAAAACTAGCGATATCTCGGTTATGGAAATGAAAAGGAGATTTATTCGCGTGAATTTTCTTGAAATTGATCCAGGATATCGAATTGTAGCTCCTCTATGCTGGAATTGCGTATAATAGCTTAGCAATTCGATAGCCATTAGTTTGGAGGAGGGACAGGGGCGCCAGGTGCCCCTGGGGAAAGAGGATGATCCTGGAACCGTGAACAGGCTGGCGAAAGAGAAAGGACCGGTTGCCAGCCAAGAGGGGTCGCGTGTTCCGTGTGATTCAAAGGCGAGAGGAAGTTGAGTAAAAACAATTAGGGGTGGAAAAAGGAGCAGAATTTAGGTGAGGGGATGGAAGTGGCACACACGGCTACGGTGAATGATTTATGGTCGCTGGAAATGCGTTCCGGAATTCCAGGGTAGAATCCTCGCCGTGTCTACCTCCTAACTGTTGGACAAAAATTTAAGTAGAACCAGAAGACTCGGTCTATTAAAATAGGAGTCGTTTCACTCGAACAATGATTCTAAAAACACGAGACATCGTTCCTTCTATCTTTAAATAAAAAGAAGAAAAAAATATTTCACAGGAAAACAAAAATAAACGACGCGATTCGAAGCGAACTGCGTTTTTGGATCCCGCCAGACGGATAAACGGAAAGATTGATAGCCTTGGGAAATAAGAGACGAGACTTTTACCCCTCCTCCAGACGGAAGAAGAGGGGGTTTCTTCTAGCCAGGGTCTAATTTCGTTAAAGGCGCGTGAAGGCGAGGCGTAAGATCGATCGAGACGAAAAGAAAGAGCCTGCCGGCGAATAATCCGCCGGTGAAAGACGGCCACGATGGATCAGAGGACGAGGGAGGTAGTGGGAGAGACCAAGCTTTTCGCTGTTTAATTAACGTCCCTGGGATTAACTCTGTTACAAGGAAGCTCGGCTGATCAACGGATAATCGGGAGGGCCCTGCCCGCCCGGAGGACTGTCTGTCGCGGGATTGCTCGCTGGAAATTCAATTTCGTGCTCGAAAATATCTGATCGGGCTGAATCCTATCCCCTCCCGGATTCCGTGGACGCCCGAAACTTCGAGCCAAAGTGAAATCCAACCTCTCTGGAGATGTGTTTGCGGCGTTGGAAATTATTTCGACCGTTTGGGAGAGGTTACGTTAAACAGAAACTCGAGTAGAGCGAGATCACGCTAGGCTATAGCTCGTGTCGAGTCTGCTGACTCTCAAGGTCACACGCTGCACGACTGAGACACTAGTCCAGCGACTGTTACGAACTATGAATTACACGTTGGTGATATTCAATTGGTAGACAGTATTTTGGAAGTGAACAGAAACGACGTAAAAATTAACGTGTGGCGATTTTTTTTTTTTGTTTTAAATCTATTGCAATTGCGAATTTTTATTCCCAGTGGTACGACTGTGAGTTAATGAAACAGTAAAAGTAAACACGAACTGATCAAAAATTTCATTTTACTCCGTCCAACGAAAAAACAAAAATAAATAAATAAATAAAAACAAATTGAACCTACACTTTCATTCGCTGTCCAAGCAGTAATCTTCTCGATTACTCTAATATTGGATTTTTCAGCGAGAACGAACGGTCGAAACTGTAAACAGTGTGCTCGAATTAAAAAACGAGCTCGAAAATGGAGTACAAGTGTAATTTTCAACTGGGTTGGCTGGCACGTGAAATTTAATGCGGCGAAGCGAAGGAATAGGTTTTTTTTCCTGGCCTCAACTGGCCTGCGCGTTTCTTAAAATTAATATTTTCAGGAATGCGCAGGCGCGAATAACTAACCCGTGGAGAATTGAATTCTTCCCTCCACGCCTTTTCTTTTGGCCACGCGCCAAACGACCCCTAGGAAGACACATTTTCGCTGGAAATATTTTCTCGTTGCGAGACAACTTGGGGAAAAAAACGACAACAGGGAACCTTTAATTAAAAGCACCGCCTGTTTCGACGAATAGAGGGGTTTAGTTGTTGAATTTTATAATCTCTGTCTACTGCAGTATGGTCCTTTTCGTTTTACGAATTCGTCTGGCTGTAGAAAAAGGAACGACTTTTCTATTTTGTTTCAAGTGTTAGGGAAGGCGTGACAGATGAGATGAGACAAGTCAGGAGGAAAGTGTTATTAATCCGCGACTCACGGTGATTCGTCTCTTCCATAAAAAGACAGCATAATTTATCGGCCTGGATGCCTCCTGCGATCGTTTTTTCTTTACTCAAGCCCTAACGAAGCGTGAATAATTGGGTCAATGAGGTGGACGTGCTAGACGAGTAACTAACTGAACTGAATTCTTTACCGAAGCGACGCATTCCACCGAGAAAATATAGTTTCCACTTTTTGGAGAATTTCAATAGCCAAGGACTCCAGAGTCCACGATTTATAATCCAGGACTTAGGATCCAAAATTTTAAACCGAAGGTCCAAAAAATAGAGTTTAAGGCGTTCAATGTTCGAGGGCGTATCCACTAGAGTTCAAAATCAAGGTCCATGGGATCCAAGATCTCCGATCCAAAGGCCAGAGTCCAGAAATCTAAAAGATACAAAGTCCAAGGTCCAATAGTTAATGTTCAATGCCAACAACACACGATCTAATATCTAGGATCTAAGGTTTTGGGTCCAGAGTCAACGTAAACCTTAGACTCCAAAGTCCAGAGTTTGCAAATTACACGTTTGCCCCATGTTTTCGTTTGATTCAATTAGCAGATCAAAGGGAGATCCGAAATATTAAGTAACAATTTAGCATATCATTTCCCAGATTCCTCAGCCCACCATCATTCAGAGCAGTTGAAAGAGGAGCAACATCCTGTAAAGTAGAACACGCTCATCTGCTCCAAGCAGGTGGCTCAATCATGTAGATCACCCTCAGCGTTCTATTCGAGGGTAATCTTGGCGCGGCCGAGAGTGGCTGGAAACCATGAACCATTCCGCGTCAATCACGCGTCTGGAACAAAGGAATGCTTAGCGCACTGAATGCACCCATTTACCTCCTGCTCGCAGACGTTCCCGTCGCTTCTGCGTCTCCTTTGACGCGACACTGCTCCCCACATACACAAGGAAAATAAATCGTTCCGGTTTACATTGATCGACTTGAGGGCGGATATACTGGTAAACCCTTAAAGTTAAAATAAGACGCTTGAGAACCTCAGATAATCATCAGATACTGTTTAAGTGCCCACTCGAAACCTTAGAGAAATCACGTAAGAGCGTTTTACACACGACGGGTTGCCTGCTGTCAGGCGTCTAACTTCTGCATATTTAAAATTCGATAACTGCTCAACGAAACTAGATAAAGCAGAAGTTTACAGGACAAAAAATGTTCCATACATTATCCTCCAATCAACCTTTGCTTGATTGATCCATTATTTATCCAACACCTTGCGTGCAACCGTAGGCAATTCTCGTAGATCCAACTCTTGAGATAATTCCTACGGTAAAAACGAATAACTCTTGGAAAAAATTCGTCATCAGTTTAAATAAATTAATAGAAAAATAGATATATCGGTTCGTCCTGGCATAAACTACACGCAGGTGTTCCTCGTGGACGAATTAATTCGCGAAACTCGTGAATCGAGAGAGGGGAATGGCGTCAGAATGGCCGGATTAAAGGGTAAATCGCGTATCGGCTGGGCGGTAATGCGCGCTGATGGGGCCCCGGTGTGAATTACTTTATCCGAAAATACGCGGGAAATTGCGGGGACGCATTATCGCGTGATGCGTCATCGCCGCTCGCGATCATACATCGGCAGGGGTAGAATGAAATTTACGACGGGGAGGTCGTATAATGCGTATTCCGCCGCGGACGACTGAAAACAGAGAGCGAGAGAGAGAGAGACGCGTCGCGTCCCGTCGTTGAGGAATAAATTGCGTTTGCGCCTGGTATCCGCCGCCACACTGTCGCCGGTGTAATTACTCGTCCCGTGGCGCCTGGAAATTCACCGGAAAGATCGGTCCTCCCTCCTTACAACTGGAAAAAAGATTTCTCAAACATTTATTTAGCCTGAGAATCCCTCGAGAATTTTCAACAGAGTGAGAGACAAAATTGAGAATTGAACAAATATCTCGTCGATTTTGTTTCCTTCCAAAACAAAAAGGAAATTACTGAAAAATTTCCAGGAACAGTTTTCGTCGAAATTTCTTCATGCTCGTCATGTCGATGCTCTGGCTCGTAAAGAATCGATCAGGTATCGGGACATTAGCGGTCGTTTCCTGGCCGAACCAATGGAGAGGAAACGGCCGATAACTGACGACAGGTTCGCCACACGCTCGAGAAACTTCCAGGCTTCGAGACTTTTGAAAGCCAGAAGAAAGAAAGTCATGCCGTAGCGAAGAGGTTCGGTCAAGGTTTGCGGGTCAAGAAGCGGCTCTAAGCGGCTTGGACACGTACCCTTTGCCCCGTGCAGCCCCTGGATAACCGGCAACCCGACTGTACAGTAACGTACGCGACCGTGAGATCGATGGAATAATCGATGGAAGCCGTACGAGCCGACCCAGAAACCTGAAAAATTGTGATTCGTCGCGGGAACTCCTCTGCCAAGGTTTCGCTACTCGAATTTCGAACGAAATTGGAAGAAAATTAATTTTCCAAGTTCTTTTTTTCATCCACCCCTATTTTCATTTGTGGATATGCAAAAACACATGTGTAAGAAAGGGGACAAGATCCTGATCAAGCAAGTCGCCTTTTAGAAGATCCGGAACGTGTTCGACGACAGCAACATCATGGAGGGGCGGGAGGAGGGAGGTGGAAGGCGCCGCGACGACAACGTCGACGCGAAAGAAGATGAACGAGATGGGAAAAAGGGGTGTGGGTCCTCTCCTTCCGCTGAATTCTAAGGTATCGACTTTTCAATTGGGTCACGTACACTGTACCCGGAGCCAGCGGCATCGTACGTACGTGTGTACAGATGCTGGGGGACTGCGCTTGGGAATTCACCCTAATGGAAATCGAAAATCACGGCTCCGCGAACCCGTGAACTCGATCTCCGAAAACTATATTCCCTGTCCAACGGCTAAACATGGACAACAATATACATAACGCGTGGAAATATCTCGCAATACTTCTTAGTGGGAATTCTTAGCGGTTTCGAAGGAGGCGGGTTGCCTGCAGTCTGGCGTCTAACTTCTACACCTTTGAAATTGCACAAGTGAGAAACGAAGAGAGATAGGGTATATGTTCATTCGGCAAGAAATATTCCCCAGATCAACCTCTATCGCGTCGTAAAGCTGTTCGATTTTTTAAGACTATCCACGCTCTGAGAATGAAGCCCTGAAACGGCTCACAGCGAGACGCCGTGAAAAAGATATGAAACGGTTATAGCCCAGGCCTGGCTGCCTGGTCTCATCCATAAATGTTTTATGACCACGATATCGTTGTCTTCTACGGGTCTATTTCATGTTTACGAGGGCACAATCCCCGCGGCAAGGCACCTTATCCTCGAGGACACAACGATCAGTTCATAATGAACCTCCTATCGATACTACGGATATCTACAGAGCTACCTATCCATTTCACAGCGGCCACTCTACTAGCCGAGAAGCGCCACGAAGCTTTCCACGATCGGGAAACCTTCCATTGGACAACGTTTGAGGATATTTTCGCTGGTCAAGCGGACACAGAGGGACACTAGGACGCTGGTGAAGCCCTGTTAAGGGTCTCTGTGCGTCGACCGCATTATTCATTCAACCAACACGCGAGCAGGAAGGTTGTGGAGCGACAGAGTCGAAGAGAAAGAGAGAGTTGAGGGCGCACACGTTTCAGTACGCCGACGAGTAACGGAAAGCTATTTAACTTGCGGCTAGGACGGACTTCCGACTCGGTTACTCCCCCTGCACACACGTCTCTGCCTAACCTGCACTTAGGATGCACCACACCCGTGCAGCGTACGCAATTATGCTGCTACATACCGCCCCGTGCAACCATGCTCTCGCTACAGAGGTGTCTACTATGTATTCTGTTGTAACTGTTGCCCGTATATTAACGAATTTTTACGAGGATTCTCAAAGTTTTTACCAGTTCCGCAACACCGACTTCACAACTAACAATAAACTTTTAATTTCTAATCTCTCTCCTCGTCGTTGATCGTTCACTTCACGTTTCCACCTCTGCTTGATCGTTTAATTAAAGAAAAATTTAAGTAGGTTAAGCATAATTCCAGCTCTAGCTGAAGCTCGACTTTACACTTCTGTAAAATATCTGATAAAGATATTACCTTTTTTCTATTTCGAACACTTTTCCTGTTTGCTTTCTGTTTCTCTATCTGCACAGGTAGTATGGTATCTTCCCCTTTGTATCCCAACACACCAGAGGTACTTTCCCTCGTTTCCTCATACTCCAGGGATTCTTTAGTTTGAACACCATTTTTATTCCACCGTCCAAACAAGATCAGCATTATTTCTCACTATGCATTTTTCCTACTTATCCGAATCTACCGTTTCTCAGCCAAATCCATTAGACACCAAGCATCGCGGACAATTCTAACGGCAACTGTAAACAGCAAATCTCCATTATCTGAGAGAGTACGACAACAAAACATCCCGTATGATTATCCTAAGGATTAGATGGCTGACTTTCCAGGACAGGATCACGCATACTCGTGCGTTTTGTCGCGCGTACGTACACGGGGGGCAGTGTAAACAGAAAGTTTACCAGTCGCTAGGACCGCGCCCTCTGTTTCCTTAGCAATAATTTAATATGTCGAGCATAGTAGAGGGTTGCGAAGAGAGAGAGAGAGTCTGGTTGGCCGGTGTTTATCGAGCGTATGTAAGCACCACTGGCGTGTTACGAATTTAGAATTACCGATGTTATCGTTATCGAACCCTGTGCTGCTTATTATGCGGCACAGTGATTAATTAGCGGGGCCGATTTCCTGCGACTCGTGACACCGGTGCATTCGAAAACAGGTCCGTTTTCCCGGGAATTTGAATATCGCAGGATATTTATCTGCCAGTGTTGTCTCTCTCCGGGACAATTCTCGAAATCGAATCGACAAACGTACAAACCACGCTACACAGGAATCGATAGAAAAAGATACGATTCATAGATACACTGATTAATCTAATCTAACTTACAAGGGAACGCGATGATCACCGATATCGATGAAACTTTGGCAAACAGTGCTACTCGAAAAAATATTTGATACGTATTTCTTTTTATCGGTATTGGATTAAGGCAATACATTAAAATGTGGTATTTCAATTGCAAAACTATTTTTTACTTTATATGCCGGAAAGATATGTCACTGTGCAATGATAAGAGCTCGACGAAACGCGAAGGAAAAACTGTTTAGGCGTGAGCAATTTAACAAGTTGGAGTATGAAAGAGAGTCTTTCGTGTATGCTCACTTCAAACGTCAACGTTAATGACGATTGAATATTTATTGAATTTGGATACTGGACGGTGGTGAAAGAATGATGTCACGAGTATAGATAACACTTAAACTTTAAATTTATTCTACAATGGTTGACTTAGAAAAACGCGTTAGATTGGTGATAATAATGTTTGTGTTGAACAGCTGATAGAAATTTAGAATCTGATTTTTCTTTTAAGGAATGCGTGCTTAAATAATAAATGCGGACATGAGAAAGTGTCTGATTGGTGGTTTTACAAAGGTAGGAGAAGCCGCCGTGACCCTCAGGTACTGCAGGTACCTTCGAGTGGCATGTGTCGGATTTTCCCTCATACCTTAACCGTAGCAGGTAATATTTTATTGGTTGCCCTGGCTCAGCCAAGGTAAATGAAATTAACACGGCCGAGGTAAAATTCTTAATCCTAATACAAAGGGGCAATCGTCGCTATGCATTCAAAAAAAAAGGTAAAATATGCACAATGGTTTTTACTGATGATTAGTTTTACGCCTTAACAAAAGCAAAGAAAATATGTAAGGGCTGTCTGGTCTAAATAATACTTGTCAGGATTTATTTAAACAGACGTTGAAACTTTATTTACTTATCCGTCCGTCGTTGGCGCCTCGTTCCTTTCTCGTCCGTTTTTACCAACTACCCGTTTTCTAATAATCTTTCTAACATGTTCCTTAGTCTTATTCAACGCGTCCTTATACAGGGTGGTCCACGCAACGTGTGCACCATTATAACTTCCAAAATATGCGTTGCACGAAAGAATGTTATATACAAAAGTTACATGGTTTTACCATGTAATGGTAACCTAACCAACCTAATAGCTAACGAGTAATTTCACTTTATTACTTGAAAATTTTCTTCACGTAATATCAAGTTGGAAATTCAACCTACAAGATTGAATCTACAACTTGATTGATATTAGGTTTAGGGCTAATAACGGTCAATACTTTTTTACTTACAATTCGATACTCTACCATATTTTGATATAAAAAATATAGTATTCCGTTTAAAAGAACAAAGTTGACCTTCAAATCTCCGAAACGCCTCCACCTATAAAAAAAATTAACGCACTACATAGTGTACCCTTTTAAACCATGTAACTTTTGTATATAACATTCTTTCGTGCAACGCATATTTTGGAAGTTATACCGGTGCACACGTTGCGTGGACCACCCTGTATATGTGTCTTGACGCCCCTCTCTTGCCTCCGGGAAACCCTGGCACAGGTTGGGGGTTTCTACGGAGCAAGGTCCGCGTCGCGCGAGGTCCTTACTTGACCCAGCCCTTAGCGCGCAGGGGTGCCAAGGCGTTAAGACTGCATCCATACTAAACTCGATAAATTGGAAAAATAAAAATAAGTAATTTTCATAAAATACGTTTATCATCCTCGTCTTTCGTAAGTTAACTCTCTATCCGGAAGTAGGTCCGGAAATAAATAAACAAATCGAGCAATTTCCTTCCTCCTCCGTTGTAAATTTGACGAACCACCCGGTGCATGATAAATTTTCAGCTGCATCTTCTCATCGCGATTTTCTCTTCGTCGAGAAACGCGAAAACAGAAACAAAACAGAGAACTGGTGGGAGGAATCCCATGGCGAACGGCGAGCACGCGTCGATACTTCGATAGCTTCGAGAGAAGAAGTTTCCAAGCGGGGTAATAGAAAAAGTTTCCCCCGGCCCGATCGTATTATGGCCTGAAGGGAGGAGAGAGATAGAGAGAGAGAGAGAGAGAGCAGCCTCCTCCGTGACGATGTTTCGCGTCTTCAGGGCCATTCGATCCCTTTGTTTCATCCTGAGGGAATCTCGGGCCAGAAAGTAAGAAGGTAAAAGCCGGCTGGCCAATAAAAAGGACCGGTATCCAACCAGTGGGGGAGAGGGTAATAATAAAAATCAGAAGGGAGTAATCGTCCTTACTCTGTAGGATGGAACCTCTACTTCGTTCGTCTTCTGGGAAAAGGGAATTATGAGTTTAGAGACGATGCTCGGTATGGATTAACCTGAACTAGTCAGAGTTGTGAACAGATGGGCCAGGGAATAAGTTGGGAGATGCTTTCACACATATATTCGAGAAAGAGTTTCCTGAAAGAATTTCCACTGCAAGGTTTCGATTTTCTAGATTGAACGGTGAGTAATGACGTTTGGGTATGGAAGAACGGATATTTCGTACTGAAACTACAATAGTCGATATTTGGTGATAGGTACACTTCGTAAGTATTAAGACACTTACTGAATGAGAAAGTAAATCTAAACAGTCATTGCAAGATTCTTAAGGTCTTAAACAGAATTGTTCAGTCTGGAATCTCATTGTGTAACAAGTACATAATATAGTATTTTATCTGTTTAATAAGTTCTGTATTATTTTGAATTTGGGTAATTTTTAAATTCTCTTTTCTTCTCGGAATTTGATTTTAGTACTTTTAAAGATTGCACACATTTTTCTTATTTTTCACCGCTTCTCTTTTTCCTTAAATTTACTATCTGGAAATTGCACACTTGTGAACATCGATAGGAGAAATAGGCCGATATTCCATGTTACTTCGAAGAAGGGCAGCGAAAATTTCGAGTTTGCGAAGACAGAAATGTTTAGAGAAGTTCTAGTAGTCGAAATAAAGTTTCGAAGAAGCTACACTATTACTAGAAAACGTTCAGAAAGACTCTTCGAAAATTTTTAATTCTGAACTTTGGTCACGCTTGCGCTAATTGCAAAAACAGAAAAATATGTTCTAAAAAAATACCGGGTACCAAAAATTGCCTATCGAGCACCAGCAATCAGGTACCGAGCGTTACTCACAGAATATCACTGCTCAGGCATTGAACACAAATACCGTAGTACTCGATATATATCAAACATGAAGCTTCGATACGAAGATTAACTACCCGCTAAATTCCTTCTAATAAACGTGCCGTAGTAACTCGAAGGAAAACAGGCGTAAATGGATCGTGAAAACGTGAACGAATCCTAACAGGGACAGAAAGCTGCAGAGCGGCGATAATCGAAGAGGAAAATAACAATGTGAAACTTTATTAAACCATAATCGTGGCAGACGCGTTTACATTCCACTACATTCTACGGGAATACGCGAGGGGGAAAAGTTGGATAATCTAACCTCCCATCCCCCTCACGTTAAAAGCCAGCCAGCCTCTGTATCCACCCTTTTATTCTCCCCTCGCAGCCTTTCTACATGCCGGAAGGCGCGCTTTCGAGAGCGACGCCGTTCCCAGGAAACGACAAAAATGTCTCTCTTTGACTGGTTCGCGCGCACCTTGTCCCGATCTTCTGCCGTAAAGTGCAATTCCCCGTGTTAAACGTGCCGAAGTGTCGACTGCTGGAACAGCCAGACAACTACCTCTCCATAGTCGGACACTTTTCGCGATCACCACGCTCAGAGCACACCGGTGAAATAGTCCGTAAAAGGAACTTTCCTCGGAATGTTGGAAAATTTTTAGGAAAAAGTACGCGAAATTTTTCATCGATCGAAATTCGCGTACAACGTTAAATCCTCTGGTAGAATTATTCGATTGAAATTCATCGTAATTCGAAGTGGAATTAATTTGCTTCGTCGTTCGAATTGTTCGAAATTAATTCTCCGGAAATTTTTGGAATTGGAAAAATTCAGGTTTCTTCGATCTAGCTTAACACATCGGCAACCGATTTTCTACCGTATCATTCGCGATCAATGATATCTCATTTTCATATATCATTCCAAGAATCTCTCTACGAAATGTCGTTCAATTTTTATTCATTTCCCACTTTATCTACAATTCTTCTATTGATTTTATACACCTGTTCAACTGCGATAATAAACATCCATTCGTCTCTAAAACATAAATCATATTTTCACGTTCTAACCTCTTCAAAAATAATCCTACCGGTTCCTAACCTCAAAAATTGCGAAAATACCTGGCTGAAGCGGAATCACGATACAACTGCGAAACACCAAGTAGAATCTCTCGATGGGTGAGAATCGAGCACGATTTCGAAAATCACTCAGAGTGATCTCAAGTTATTTGTCCCTGGTCAGTGCTTTCTTCCAGCCAAAGGGGAAGAGAAGGAGCGGTCGTCTGGTTGGCAATCGAGAATTGGATTAATTCCAGGACGAAAGAGGAGAGATCGGCGGGGTAGAATCGGCTCGTGGTCGGCCATTTCATTCACGTGCTATTCGCCGGAAAATCCGGAGCACCGGGTCAACGGCAGCCACGATTTCTGGCGTGCTTTCTTTAAAAGAAGCGAAGCGTTCGACCGTGAAGGCGAATCGGAAAATCGAATGGGCCGGGCGGCGTCGAAAAAGTCATTATCGGCTTTTAATCAAGCCTCCTCGCCCTTTTGCTGCAGCCCTTCTCTCTTTTCACCATTTTCGTCACGTTAGCCTTTTGTATCGAGCGGAAGAGAAAAATGCCAAATTCCAAGCCTGTTCCCGGCGAAATTCTGATTAACCCTTTCACAGTCTAATAAAATTGTGAATTGCTGTTATTTCGTCCTCGGGTGCACGTTTGAAGTGCTACGGCCGAAAATGAATCGACACGTAGAGAGGGTCTTTTGTTTAGAAAAAGTGAGAGCTGATATGTTTCTCACCTGACTTCAATTTATTGATTCTTGTCGTATGACTTGCACAGTAAATCTCTAATTAAACGAAGACAGCAGTTTATTAACAATCCACTGTCCCAGTCCAGTAATTACAGTAAAAAAAAAAATTTATATTTCACAGGTGTATTTTTAATAATTACGTCGTGAGTGATCAGTTTTATAACCTACGTCATAGTTATGGCAATAATGTCTCGTCCCGTTCTAACCTTCTTCCTAAGAGTCTCTCTTGAGCTAAACAGTTAAGTATTATACTATATACATTTAGACGCTTTGCCCGAGTCTAACGCGGGATAAACTGTCGAAGGTTTAAGTTAAGTTAGTTTCAGTGGAAAAACAATTGTATTCTCGTGAAATTTATCCTATCGTGAATTCCGGTCGGGTACTAGGTAATCTGAAAACAGGCCCAAAAATCCGACGCTACGACGAAAATAAAACAAATTCGACGCAATGTTGGAAAAGGCCAATGTCCCATGCATCGAATACCAGCTAGTTCGACACTGGACCGGGTAATCCTCGCGCGGAATACATTCTACCAGTTCGCCAGTCAGCTAAATTTTCCACGGGTCGTTTTTCTCCAAGCGGCCATCGTGTTTTCGTCCGATTAACCGCCTAAAGCTAATCGAGCTGCACATGTCTCGCGGAATTCGTTATCGAGAAGCCTACTGTATCTACGTCGACGTCTCTATTTTCTGTCGTAAAGCATGGAATAAACAGTTTCTTGAAAATTGATCAAACGAATCCTGGAAAGAGGATCCAAATAACATGGTTCTACAGCGAAAATCATCGGCCAAGTGTTTACGCCTGGCGTATTTTACAACGATCAATAGAGTGTTCCAGCGGAACGTAGCAAATCATAAAACAGCTTATCGATCCGTTATTATCGACACTCTCATTCGACACTATCGCCCGTAAAATATATCACGAACCCCGTAAAGGGACGGATCAGTCCCTGAGAGATTTTTCTTGAAAGTATTGCTTCAAAATTAGCATTTCAAGTACGAAAACTGCTGTACATATTTTGAATTTTTTGTTTGCATCCTTTGGTTTCTGCGCCACTGTGCGTCGTACAGTGTTTCGAGAAAGCTCATCTGGGATCTTGGAGATCTAGGTGTATACTTGTTTAACACTGGAACTACCAAAATGACGGATTTCCGATTTCTTACTTTAACCCTTTGACTACTGGCAACTTGAAAGTAAAGTGAAGCATTAACCCTTCTGACCCGACATCGGTACCGCGTACCGACTCACCAACCGTCGCGTTGTATGCGGCCGACTTCGGTACCGCGTACCGACTCTGAGAATGTGTCACCGCTTTCCTTTCTTAATTATTCTTAATTTCTTAATTATTCAGTACGGTATATTAAGATCGCAATATTGTCAAAGACTCAAATACTTCATAAACAATTCGATATGTTTAGAGCTCAATTTCAAGTCGGCCGTCGTGAACGGACTATTAGATTTCACGTCGGCCGTAGGAAGCAAACTACTGCAAACGCCGTCAGGTCAGAAGGGTTAACAGTCATACTACATATTACTATATATTTGTAAAATAAATAATATATGAATATCGAAAGCGCTGATAATATCCAGCGTTCGATTATCACTGGGCGTCTATAAGCGCCGATAGCAGTCAAAGGGTTAAATTACAGACATGATTAAGATGCTTTGGTTCAAGTGTATAGTGACTTTTGTTCAAATAAAGAAATAATTATACACGCCAATTTATTTTCCATTGATCATTCTAATTTCAAAGTTTTTTATATAATCTTATTTAAATATACCAGAAGGGAAAAAATTTACCACGTTCAACTCCGGTTGTTCCAGTGTTAATCATCCTGGTCGAGTAGACGGTATGTTAAATTGGGTATTTAGGGCTTGAATAGCAACATTTGAAGCTTTTACAGTGGTATTCGACGGTTACAAGAGTTTCCAACTATAAATCGCCGATTCAAAGCACAACTAATAAATAAAATATGGGTGAATATATCTGATTGCCCAAAAGCATCGTCGTGAAATATTCCTAGTACAACAACACCCAAACCGTCGTAACTCCGTTATTTTCAGAAATGTTTCAATAAAATTTCAAGAAATGTCGAATAAAAAGTTCTACACTTTCAAATATAACAAATTCTATATAACGAAATCTGTACAGAGGACTAAAAGTTCTCGAATATACATACGTCTATTTTCATCCTTCCTAATACAGTATATTCTTCACAAGTGTCAGACCGCAAGGAAGCTAAACCTGACACTCGTAGAGTCAGGATCAACATTTCGAACCTCGCGCCCGCCTTTGTAGTTTGCCGAACGTAGACAAGGACAGCGAATAACAGATAAACATGAAACGTGAGTCGAGGCAACAAAGCGATTTAAATATGATCTTTTTTAATTTTCCTTTTTTTTATCCCGAAATTTTTCTTAACATATTGATGAGATTTTTCTGATGAAAATGACATAAAACACGACATAATTTGAACCACATTTACTTATGAACACGTTCACTGTCACGCCAGATTTACAGGTTGCTGTCAGGCGGCCACAAGAAAATACATTTTAAGCATATACATTAAGCAGCTCATATTTGAGCTGGCAATACACAACACAACTAACTACTAAACCAAATCACCAGAAAAATTTTCAATATTATTATTGAAGTAAGCTTTCGTAGAACGAGAGTGAAAAATTGAAAGAATCAAAAGAAAAAACGCGAATTCGTATCTTTCTCGATTCTAGAATATAAGAAAATTTGAATAAAATACGCGACGAGAATTGGGGAGAAGCATAAGCTACACGCGTAAAAATATTCAATAATAAACGAACTAGGGACGAAGCTATTATTTCAATACGCGATGCACTGACTCTAGTATTTACTAAAATTCAAAAATTCTCGTATAAATTCCGAAAATAGATTATTAATTACGGTAAACTACTGAGACGGTTTAATTAAGGGTGGGCATGGTGCTGCTTTAGTTTGAAATGATTTATAAACACATAATTAACAGAGGAAAAACCGTGAAACGGCAAAACGTCTACATTCGAATTGTTATAACATGTAAACAGAACTTTAAATTTAGTGTAAACAGAAAAAATATATAATACAATTTATTTCACGGTATTGCAACAAATAAACGTTGAATCAATATTTAATTCGTATAAAAACAATTATTTAACGTAATAATTTTACCTTCACTATGGCTATTTTTAATCTACGACCACAGGTCAACCTGATTTCTAATCCTTACGAACTTTAAATTCAGTCTAAACTGAGAAAATATATAATACAATTTATTTCACGGTATTGCAACAAACAAACGTTGAATAGATTCTTAATTCGTATAGAAACATTTATTTAAAATAATAATTTCACCTTCACTATGGCTATTTTAAATTTACGACCAAGGGTCAACCTGATTTTTAATCCTCCGAACTTGATTTCACAACGAGAAAGTAATAAGATCGTTGAAACGTACTTATTTGTCAAAGAAACTTGCAAAAATGTATAAATAATAATATGTAATGTTTTAACAAATTTTTGGAAGTATAAATTAATAATAAAATTGTGAAAATTAATAAATTATACGTTATTATAACATTAATAGAATTATGACTAAACCGAAGTTCGAAGTCGAGTATTTAAAGTCTGATATTACGTGCCTAGCGAGTGCCGGTAATTGTTAAAATTTGTTTAATAATTAGTAATAGAAATTCTAATTGATTCTAATGTATACAAGTGTTACAAGAAGGCTGAGTGTGTACAGGGTGGACATAGACTAGCTAGTAGCCCCCGACCACTCTATTCACATCTCAGAACCTTCAGGTCAAAATACGCCGCGAAGTGTCTAGGGCCCAGTATAAAGGGTAAATGATTTCGCGGGACATCGGCGGGTCCTTATATACCTGCGGTACCCTCTCCCCAAAGTCATTAGCAAAATCGTCGGTTAGGTCAGGCGGGAAATTTTCGCGGGAGATTTTCGCGGGAGATTTCCGATATCGTAACACGGTATAATTTATCAATTTTCACAATTTTATTAAAAATTTATACTTCCGACAATTTGTTATAACATTGCATATAACAATTTATACGTTTTTACAATATTCTTCAATGGAAACATAGGTTTTAGCGTTCTCGTTACTTACTCGTGGTTAAATTAATTTCGTAGGGATTAAAAATCAGGTTGACCTGTGGTCGTAGATTAAAAATAACCATAGTACAGCTAAATTTATCGTGTTAAATAATTCTTCTTACACGAATGAAAAATGTATTCAACGTTTGCTTGTTACAATACCATGAAATAAATTATTTGTGAATTCGCGTTTTTTCTTTTGATTCTTTCAATTTTTCAATTGCATTACGCATTATTGCAATAATTTCTATCGTTACATTTGTATGTATTCAACGTTTGTTTGTTTTAGTGTCGTGAAATGAATTATATTACACATTTTCTCTATTCACACTGAATTTAAAGATTATAACGATTAAAAATCAAGTTGACCTGTGGTCATTTATCAAGAATAATCATAATAAAGCTGAAATTATTGTGTTAAATAATTTTTTTAATACGAATTAGGAATTTATTCAACGTTTGCTTGTTAGAATAGAACGATAAATTTAGTGTAAATATAGAAAACGTATAATATAATTTATTTCATGGTATTGTAACAAGCAAACGTTGAATAAATTCCTAATTCGTATTAAAAAAATTATTTAACACAATAATTTCAGCTTTATTATGATTATTCTTGATAAATGACCACAGGTCAACTTGATTTTTAATCGTTATAATCTTTAAATTCAGTGTGAATAGAGAAAATGTGTAATATAATTTATTTCATGGTATTGTAACAAGCAAACGTTGAATACATTTTTCATTCGTGTAAGAAGAATTATTTAACACGATAAATTTAGCTGTACTATGGTTATTTTTAATCTACGACCACAGGTCAACCTGATTTTTAATCCCTACGAAATTAATTTAACCACGAGTAAGTAACGAGAACGCTAAAACCTATGTTTCCATTGAAGAATATTGTAAAAACGTATAAATTGTTATATGCAATGTTATAACAAATTGTCGGAAGTATAAATTTTTAATAAAATTGTGAAAATTGATAAATTATACCGTGTTACGATATCGGAAATCTCCCGCGAAAATCTCCCGCGAAAATTTCCCGCCTGACCTAACCGACGATTTTGCTAATGACTTTGGGGAGAGGGTACCGCAGGTATATAAGGACCCGCCGATGTCCCGCGAAATCATTTACCCTTTATACTGGGCCCTAGACACTTCGCGGCGTATTTTGACCTGAAGGTTCTGAGATGTGAATAGAGTGGTCGGGGGCTACTAGCTAGTCTATGTCCACCCTGTACACACTCAGCCTTCTTGTAACACTTGTATACATTAGAATCAATTAGAATTTCTATTACTAATTATTAAACAAATTTTAACAATTACCGGCACTCGCTAGGCACGTAATATCAGACTTTAAATACTCGACTTCGAACTTCGGTTTAGTCATAATTCTATTAATGTTATAATAACGTATAATTTATTAATTTTCACAATTTTATTATTAATTTATACTTCCAAAAATTTGTTAAAACATTACATATTATTATTTATACATTTTTGCAAGTTTCTTTGACAAATAAGTACGTTTCAACGATCTTATTACTTTCTCGTTGTGAAATCAAGTTCGGAGGATTAAAAATCAGGTTGACCCTTGGTCGTAAATTTAAAATAGCCATAGTGAAGGTGAAATTATTATTTTAAATAAATGTTTCTATACGAATTAAGAATCTATTCAACGTTTGTTTGTTGCAATACCGTGAAATAAATTGTATTATATATTTTCTCAGTTTAGACTGAATTTAAAGTTCGTAAGGATTAGAAATCAGGTTGACCTGTGGTCGTAGATTAAAAATAGCCATAGTGAAGGTAAAATTATTACGTTAAATAATTGTTTTTATACGAATTAAATATTGATTCAACGTTTATTTGTTGCAATACCGTGAAATAAATTGTATTATATATTTTTTCTGTTTACACTAAATTTAAAGTTTTGTTTACATGTTATAACAATTAGAATGTTGACGTTTTGCCGTTTCACGGTTTTTCCTCTGTTAATTATGTGTTTATAAATCATTTCAAACTAAAGCAGCACCATGCCCACCCTTAATTAAACCGTCTCAGTAGTTTACCGTAATTAATAATCTATTTTCGGAATTTATACGAGAATTTTTGAATTTTAGTAAATACTAGAGTCAGTGCATCGCGTATTGAAATAATAGCTTCATCCCTAGTTCGTTTATTATTGAATATTTTCACGCGTTTAACTTATGCTTCTCCTCAACTCTCGTCGCGTATTTTATTCAAATTTTCTTATATTCTAGAATCGAAAAAGATATGAATTCGCGTTTTTTCTTTTGATTCTTTCAATTTTTCACTCGCATTACGCATTATTGCAATAATTTCTATCGTTACTTTTGTATGTATTCAACGTTTGTTTGTTATAGTATCGTGAAATGAATTATATTACACATGTTCTGTATTCACACTGAATTTAAAGATTATAACGATTAAAAATCAAGTTGACCTGTGGTCATTTATCAAGAATAATCATAATAAAGCTGAAATTATTGTGTTAAATAATTTTTTTAATACGAATTAGGAATTTATTCAACGTTTGCTTGTTACAATACCATGAAATAAATTATATTATACGTTTTCTATATTTACACTAAATTTATCGTTCTAGTTAGATGTCATAACAATTATAACTACACGTTATGCTGCGTCCGTTTGTTTTTTCTGTGCAGTTCAACCTAATTTACTTAAATATACGTTGCGAGACAGTATAATATTTACAATTCTGCCTGAATTTTTGAAATTCAGAAAAACACAGGTAAACTTCCATTGCATTTAAACGATATTCTCCACCAAACTGGACAAAGTACATACTAGTACTTTTTTCTTTTGCAGTATTGCGTGAGAATACGGGAAAAACAATGCTACGAAACAGAATTTTGCCATTTTTACGTAAACAACGAATTATTGCTCTTTTTAAGACTCCTTTTAATACTGTATAATTAAATAAAAAAATTGTACAAAATTTTTCAATCGAATCTTGGAATCTCAAATGAAGAGTTCCATACCACAATGCTGTAAGTGCTAAATTTTCAAAACACTGAGATATCAAAAAGTTATTTTATATCGTTAAAGTTGAAAATACTCATTTCTACGTTTCATTCGTATTATGTGCAAATATCATTTTCACTTTGTTTCTATTATGTATAAATATCATCTACAATGATTCTTAACTTGGAGAAGCAAATTCAAATGAAAATTTTATATTTGCTACTTGAAACGTTGTAATTCAGAGAATCCTTCATATATCAACTTAAACCCTAATTTATTCTTCTATTTTTCTAATGAAAATCTAAGTGCTTCAAAATACTGCAAAATTAAAGAAATTATATTTTTCTATTATGATTTGTCGAGCCGTGAAATCTTGTAAAGGAACCGACTGGTGTAGCGTTACACGCTTGACTGACTGCGAGCGAGATAACATGGGCGCAGCAATGACGCAGACCTAGTCGTAGGACCATCTATACTGTCACTTGTAGAATCCAAACTTACTGACTCTTGTAGGGAATTTACTGTACACAATATGCATTCGGTATTCCACGCTCTGAAAATCAATGTACAGGCGAACAACAGGCTAGCAGGCGCGTAGACGCGTAGAAATCGAGGCACGTGCGCCCGTTCCCCTTTCTTTTTCTCTTGAAAACGCGTCCCTTTCTCGTTCCACGCCTCGATTCACGCAAACGCGCCTCCCTATTCACGTGCTCACGCGTCGAGAATCCCCGAATCGTGATGATTATCGCGTCCAGTTCTACGCAACCGGTTGGCCGTTTTAAATTCACCGGGGGGATCGATAATCGGGACAACGCGTGGCAAATAAACCTCCGGTGTTTGCATCGCGAAACGAAAGCAGCCAGTTGGCTAACGAGGCGTGATTACATAATTAATCAGACCGCAGAAATGTTCCTTTTGAAAACAATCCCAACGATCGTGGAAGTTTCCAAGATACACCTACAAAAACAACTCTAATGTATTCACACCGGAGGAACATTGAATAACTATCTTTAACACGTTGACTGCCAAGCCTATTTTGAAGAAATCTGTTCTAGACGCCAACATTTTTTTTTTTCAATTTATTGTATAGAATTAAACAAACACATATTAATTTTTATATTATGACTTTAATTTTAATTGTTTTTTTTTTTTTTGCAAAAAAATGCTTTCGAATTATCTCGTGGTCGGGCGTCTCCGAATGGGATGTAACTTCTACCAGCAAACTGCCAATTACGAGTTATCAGTCAACGTGTTAACCTGTTCCTTAACCAGCCTCGTCTTTACCTTACGAACCCTGCATCATCCTCTCTTGCGTGTCTTCGGTATAACCTCCTACACTCGACCATTTCTCGACCGAATTTTTCCGAATTCTTCAAACCTTTGCCATTCTTCCACTATCAGAGATCACTTTTCTGAACGTTCGAACTGTATCAAGTGTTCTGTTGTATTCCGTGTACTAATCGTTTATCAACCCCTTAACATATGATTTCTTTTCTGACTGTGCATCTAAGCGTCGGCCATTTACTGTTTTAGTACCGCATCAGATAACAGAAGCTAATTTTTCGCAAATTAATTACATGTGGTAATTCTCAGTCTTGTTAACTGAAACGAAAGTTAGGATTACAACGAATCTTTTTTACTAATATAATTATTTTTGTCACATCTTTACCAGAACTTCTGCCACGAGCCTGACACGTTGCTATAGGTTAAGGGGTAAAGTGAACGGAGATGCGTTGAAAAAGTGCAGTATGTATCGTTAGCGGACTATTCGGTAGAAGGACTAATCTCTGATTTTTGAGGAAGGACGTGTAATATACATGTTCGTATCTTGAGAAGTGGGGATTAAAATTTGTAAGGGTTTGGTATACCAAGGCCAGAGTTCGAGGGTGAGACGGAATTAGCCAGGAATGGATGAGGTCGTGAGGTCGAGGTTCGAGGATGAGTAGTAAGGAAAGGATGAAGTCATTGGTTATCGAAATTTCGGGTATTTACAAAATGGGAATGGAAGGCTGACACTTAACGCTTTGACTGCTGGTAACTTAAAACTAAAGTACTCGCCGTGTACGACTGAGTAATAGCATTACTAGTCACACTACACATCATCCGCCAGTCCGCCAAATCGCTTGTTTGCTGAATATCTCGTATCTTATATGAGTAAAATAAATAATATATAAACATAAAATATGGAATGTATATATGAAGAGCGTTGATGGTATCCAGCGTTCGACTGAGCGTCTATAAGCGCCGATGGTAGTCAAAGGGTTAAATCTACAGCGCGATTTGGAAGAACAGGTAATGTCGGTATACAACAGTTCGATGAAATACGAAACTCTCTGAATAATTCTGTCCGAGTTTTTATTTCGGGTAATACATCTGCTACACCACTGGCTATACGGGAAAATGATCGTTTGCCTAAAGGAGAGATGAAGAGCAAGTGAAAATCGAACAATGAAATCACTTTCCAGTCGTATTAAGGGAGGCTAATGGAACACGTGAGGCTGGACCGTTCGTGACACCGCACGCCCTGGTGAAATTAACCTTAATAAGCCTCAAATCTCGTCATCGTTTCGCTGTAGATAAACCGATTATTAGCGGCACGAGCAGTTCTCGTGACATCGGCTTCGAACCTGACCCTGTCTAGCCCTGATCCCTGTCGTTGCGCCTACATTGCTTTGTGTCAATGGCAACCTGTTATTGAGCTAGGTGCTTAAATGAAAGAATTTTTTAGATACTTGAAGAATTCAGAAAGTTCTGTAGGTTTTAAGGATAACCTCTCAATGGGTAGCTATTATCGAGATAGTCACTATTGGTATATTGGAATTGAAAAATAGAGATCTATTCCCACCGAACTATAGCTTTAATAGTGTAGAATAAGAATCTGAAGAAATTTCGTAGAAATTCTAAGAACCGAGGAAGTTATAGAAATTTGAAGAATCGGCAAATAGGTACCCCTATTTCTGCACCGCATACAAGACTCGATGCATAGAAAAAGAGTTCCCGAAAAATTTCCAAATTACAGTTGGAATATTCTCGATTGGATTCCATTTACCAGAGAGCAATGTTAGACTAGGAAAGGTCTGGCATTTTACCTGGCGATTCGACGCGGGTATTAACGAGACTCGTCTGGCTCGAACTCCCGCTGTTTATTCTGCAGAAACGACACACATATCCCGGTTATTCAGAGGCAAATGAATTTCTGTAATCCGCTCCTTTCATGCCGCTGGGCGGCCGGATATTACGGCTTACAATGCCGCCATTCTAATCTGCTATTCTTCCTCGAGTGGCCCGCCGAAATGCCTCTCGCTGACGGCACACTTCCTTTTTATTGCGTCCCAAAAGGCCTCACAGTGTGCCTTGCCTTTCTCTCTCTCTCTCTCAGGAAGCTTCAATTGCCGCTCACGCTTTCCACTCTCTTTCTCAAAGGTTAAATTTCCAAAGACCACGTGACCTGAACCATCCAAGACGAAGCTGGATTTTCCTCGCTGTGAGAGGCACTGTGTGTTGGTATCGTCGAATCGATAGCCGGCATCGCGATAAACGTTGCTCTCGCTATCGGTGTCGGCGATCGTGCCAGAATCACGCGAGCTTTCAACGCGCGTACGACGGGGCAAATTGAAATTAAGCCTGTCATTTTTCAAGCAGACACGAACGCTCACAGCTGTGCTCTAACGACCCCGGCAAGGAAGATCAGTTTTTCTCTCGCGTTTTTTCCTACTGGAGTAGCCATTAGTATCCAAATGGAGATTCGAGTATTCTGTGTCTGGACGATCATTGTAGCCCTTTGTGAAGAATATCGAGACAAATATTCAGTGACGTGCGCTGATTACATTTTACTTTGTAAATAGCGACTTGCGATTAGACGTGAAACAGATCGTGCGATAGTCTAGAATCTTTTGTCACCCTAACTTTGGGACTATGTATACAACCTGACAGAACGTAACTCTCGTGTGAAAATGAACAGAAAATATCGAATAAAATTTGTCCATAAGAAGCACAGTTTCCGAACTCGAACGAAGGTTTATAAGAAGAAAAAATATAGAAAGTTCTTGAAAATGAAAGTTACAGCACCTGCCACAATGTGTTTCGATTTTAGACCACTTACTTGGCTAGATTTTCAGTGATTCAAAAAATTCACAGATTTCAAGATTTTCTCAGGCCTCTGCAAACACCAGGGACAACTGACGTCGCACAAAGGCCAGCCAGTCAATCTGTCCCCTCTGATTCGTGTCATCTGACTCGGCCATGAACAAAGCCATAACGTATTAACGCCGCTGCGAATTAATCGCGTGCACAAAGGGCCACTTCGCTGGGTCGAAGGTGATCGGTCGTCACTTGCACGCCAGCCAACGTTTCTCGCAATTAACGAGCACCTGAACAATTCTCAACTTAAATTCATTTCCACGGTTATGTATAGGAACATTATAAGTACCAACTCTCTCTCTCTCTCTCTCCCTTCTTCAATCCCTCTGTTTCCACTAGAATGATATCGACGAAGAAAACTCTCTCTCGTGTTGAGGGTGAAAAGAAAGGTGGAGAAGGAAGGGATGGAATTAATTAAAAGCGAATATCGTGAGAGGAGACGCGCGAGGGGCTAAGGCTTTGTCGCGTTCGAAGAGGAATCAGCCGACGACAAAGCGGAACCAGACGAACGGGAAGAAGCGTGATGGTGGATGAATCGCTGGCACAAAGGCCGTGCCCGACAAAATCCATTACCAGGAGAGACCTGGCTCGGACCTCGAGGAACGTCCTCCGGGTCAAAACCCTCCGCGAGCAACTTTAATCCCCTGTCCGGAGTTTTCTTCGACACCTGTCACATTTCTCCTTTCCTTCCTTTTTTTTTATTGTTGTTCGTTGCAATTTTGGGAAAGTAGGATTAAGAAGTTCTCGTGAGTATTGGTGTGTACGCGACTGTGTTACCGATGAAGAGAATGTTTCAGTAATTATAGCATGACTTAGACCAACGTAATGTGTACATTCCAATTTTCGTTTCTTCGTTGGCGATTTTAGCAAGATTGAATTATTTCGCTTCTCTCAACTTAACGAAAATCCTTCGCAATTATCATTTCCAAATTCTAAGAAAATTTAACAAAGCAAGATTAATGGATGTTGTTACTAAAAGGATGTCGAACCTACCCTAACGTAGTATGAAAATTTCAATTTTCGTTTCGTCGCTGTGGACCTAAATCCAATTTTATTTTCAACCTTAAAACATTCCTTCCGGAAAACGTCGAATTAGTCCATTCACCCAAATTAATCGAAATCCTCCTTGATATTATTCTCACGATTATCATTTCCAAATATACAAATTACTCAACAAAAAGAATAAAACTATCAAACAAATGTTCACCACGATTCAACAATTTGTTCATACCCACGAGCGACTCAAACCCGTCGCTACTTCGTGCGAGCCTTTCAGCGACGGGGACCGGTGCTTTTATTCCAGCCTCCATTAAACAGACTACACCGTTCTGACCCGTAGTTTACGTATAATTTCACGTGTAGAGTGGCGGTGGAGCACAGTATAGAGAACATAGCAGAACTGAAAGGGGGGAGGGGGATGGCGGGAGTAGCTCGCTCGCGTTTACTTTGAATCCGAGTTTTTGCACCTTCGAAACCCTGTTCGGAATCGAAACACACGGCACAATGAGCCCTCCCCTCTGCCCCATCGCCATCCTCCTCACCCTCTTCCGCGATTCGAATTGTTTTCGCCTCGCTACAGCGAACAATTAGTTCGATTGAACGAAACGGGTCTCCGCGCGAGCCCGATGATATCGATACCTGTACACATACGCGTGTATCTATCGATGGGCTCTGAAACACTTCAAATTCGCTTCGAATATGTACATATGACGAAGAATTCAAACCGCTTCGAACATGATTCGATTACCTGAAACTCTTGAATCGTGAGTGTTCGAGGTTTCGACACGTCTCGAATGCCTTGGCAGTCTTGAAAAGTCTTGGTAGTTCTGATAGAACTTATTCAGTACGCATGCAAGCATTTCGAACGCATTTGTCCAAGCTGTATCATTGACACGAAATATTAAAGATATTGAGCACCTACGAAGCTTTCAAGATCTATTTGAAATTTTCAAGACTTCCGAAATCTGCCGGACTCACGATTCAAGATTTTCAAGAGTTTCAAGTATCGAATTAGGTTCGAAGTGATTCGAATTTTCACGAAACTGAAAAACTTCGAATCGCTTCGAAATTGAGATTCAAACGCGCATCACTGCTGTATCCCAATACTGGACGATGGTGAAATGGTGGAAGGGGATGATAGGGAGGTATTCATAGCGCAGGATAAATTCCATTCCTCCACTCGTCCCGAAAGATTCGTCTCTCTCTCTCTCTCTCTCTCTCTGCAAGAGATACTGGGATAGTAATTGACTTTTCTATTGCCCGCTACTCCACCCTCTCTCTCTCGATCGCTGCTCCTCCCTAGAGTGGCACGGCGCACCGGAAGTCGATGAAACGAATTCCAGGGACACGGGGAATTTGCATAGCGTTCCTTGAGTTCTAAGTCTGCGTTCGAAATTTTCCAACTTCGATTCCAATTGCAACGCTGACGCATACGTGTGCAAGCATATACGTGAGATATAACTCCTTATATACTAGGTACAGGGAGGGCGGAGAGTATTTTATTCGTTCGTGGAATTTTTCAAGGAATTCTTCGCGTTAAGACGGACAGATGAAGGGAGTGAAACGCGTGAAAAGTGAAAAGCTGTCGCGCCACATGCTCCACTTGTAGAAAAAACAAAATATTACAAGGGTTGGAAACACGATGAAAATGTTATGTTGGGTTAAATGAATTCAATTGGAATGTCTCACGCCATGTGTTCGAATTTTAGAAGAAAAACTTCGGAAAAATTGGGAACCTGGACGAAAAGTTAGGTTAGGTTCGTTCAACCCCTTGAAGAATTATAAAGAAGAATTATATGTCTGTTAAATTTGTATCTTACTTCAGCTACAATTTAAAACTGACGATTATTAAATACAATTCGCATCTAACGTTTTGACTTCTTTTTATTCGACAGTGCATGGGAACGGTGAATAACCGTAGCAACGAAAAAATCGCAAGACAAAGGGTTATTCGACGAATATTCGGTTATTCCGCGGTCTCTCGTGGAGAAATATCCGTATCTCTTTGGGAAGTGTTCCGTTGAGAAACAGTTTGGAGTATCAGCTGAATTACCGACAATATGGCGGCTGTGTAAAGCAGAGACGGAATAAAAAGAGCTGCACAGCGAGGAGGGGAAATTCAATTTCCAGCCCGCGTGCAGCGTAAACAAGCGGTCAGGCGCGTTCCATTTCATTATCGCGGCAATTTACTAAAATTCATTACGGATTATCGCGCGAGCCGCGTGATTCCATTAACGGGCGCGGGGGATAATTAAAGGCGCATCCTTATCGACGAATCGCGCTCGCCAACTCGCGCGGAAATGTTCCTAACGGTCGACGAGCCGAGTTCTCCTTCACTGTGGAATCGCTCGTTTGCCTTTGAGGAGCCGTGAAATGGTCCGTTCCTCTTCCTTTTCACCCGTTCCACCTCGTTAGAGGCGTCTCTTTGAACCAGTCGAAAAATTTCCGTCGTGATATTCAGGTTACCCGGCTTGAAAAAACTGTACACACCGGTGATGGAATCGAAGGAATTTTTTTAAGCAAGCTATATGATTTCTCAGATAATTCATTTTCAATTTTCACGGATTTTCATCGTTTCAGGTTCAGAGGAGTTCTGGTGACTATTTGTGAAAGAATTTTTCAAATAAAATCGCTTGCTTCCATCTTCTAGGGATTTTTGTGCGTGGAATCGAAGACAATTTGTACGAATTCTGGCGAAATGTTTTAAATAAAACCGTCTATAGCACAGATCTTCGAAATTGACCAGTTCAACGTTTCAAAGGTCTGCTATTCTATTAACAAAATGGCCGCGGGGTTAGCCGTAGGCTTGCCAAGAAGCCGGAAACAGGGTGAATA
>NW_017100429.1:929894-945507 GCF_001263275.1 Habropoda laboriosa | reverse complement strand
GACGATCGCGGTTGACGCGTGAGGCGGCCAGGAACTATGCGGAAAGAAAATTCCACAAGGGTGGCGGGAGAAAGCAACGAGAGAAATATGCCGGGGCCACGGCGACAGGGGAAACTGGCTGGCCGTCTTCGACGAGGCTCTTATTGGAAAATTCATGGCGCACACGGACACGCACACGGCGCCGCCATGGCAATACAGAACGTCTGGGATCAGTTCCTGCATCTCCGTTTAATAGTACACCTTGGAATCGTGGAAATTGCTTGATTGGAATTTTCCACAAGTTTGCTGACTTTCGAGAGAAATTGAAGGTAAGGATAAGTTCCAGAATTTTGATCACTTCGCGGAAGAATGGAGTTTAAGTTTATACAGATTAGATTCCAAACGTGTACCGAACTTTCGGAAAAGAGATAAGTTCCAAGTTATGTTAGCTCAAAAAAAAAAAAAAAGTGAAAAAAGTCAAATTCAAGCAGTATTCGTCAATTTGTTTGGAGAAGCGATTTCGGAAAAATTGGAGAGTTCGATGCAAGAATAGGCTCGACGGGTGCAGAGTGACACGTACTTAATTTGCACCCGGCACATAACAGAATGGGCTCGATAAAGGGGAAAATAGGCGGGTAGAGGTACGGTTTCGCAATCGGTGCCAAGGTAGATGCTTTTTCACGCGACGAACTTCTGACGTGGGATGGCAAAACGAAGCCAGGCAACCAACAGAAAGAAAAGGGCGCGAGAAAAGGGAGAAACGAAGGGGCGAGGGCAGACGTGGCTCAGACCGGGGGAGGAGAGTAAGAGAAAGAGAAGAAAAAAGTGTTCGCAGAAGTGGTCCTCGATGAATCAAAGCCACCCCCGGTCTTTTCACCGCGGCCTGTACTTATCGCGCGTTTTATACGGGCTGCGCCTGAAAAACCGTTCCTGGACCACGTCCCGGACTTTCTTCTATCTACGCCCCGGTCCATCCAACTTCCCTCTATTATTAATTGCTTTGTTCGATCCTCGTTCTGACCGGCTCTTCAAAGGCACACAAGTGGTACGGTGGAAAAGTCGGAAAATTAAATTTGAAGGTTAAATTGGACTTGGTCGAGGTTAGGTTGGAACCACACCGAGCCAGCATCGAGCTAACTTAAATCTGAGATCGTAAAATAATATTAGATCAGGGTAAATTCGAACTACGTCTTTGTCGAGCTGCTTCAAGTCTAGATTGAATCATTGTTAAATTGATCAGGTCAGGTTGGATCGGTGTTAGACCTAGTTTAGATACAAATTAAGTCAATGTTACGTTACCAATAGGCCTATCGATAGTCTTACCCTAATCCTCAGACCTAAATTCCACTTTGTCCAGGTTGTAAGTCTATAAACCTGCTTTAACTCCAAGATACCATACGTTACTCCAGTGATGGCGAACCTTTTGAGCTCGGTGTGTCAAAATTGGGAAAAAACCTAGCTTAACTCGGGTGCCGTGTCACATCTAGGAATATCCATAAATGTCAAAATTGGGAAAAAACCTAGCTTAACTCGGGTGCCGTGTCACATCTAGAAATATCCATAAATGTTGCGAGCGTTACGACCTTGTAATTAACGATTCTGAACCTCGCTGATAGAAGATAGACACCGTTGTTGTTTGTGTGATGATTATTTGTGATCTGCTCGGTTTCGTCCGTAAACGATGCGTGTCACCCAAAATGTCTTGGCGTGTCATAGGTTCGCCATCACTGCGTTAGTCCAACACTGAGGCCACGTCACTCTCAAAATCCACATAAACTAGCCTAAATTCAATCTTCGTTCAAACGGTATCAAACACATAGAAAATAATTTTCGACGGAATTATTCTTCAGGTCACGTCACTTCCAATACTGGAGACTCGCAGCTTCCTCAAAAACCCTCGTCCTAATCCTCCCATCCACCTGAATTTTTCCAAGCAAATCCCAGCAGCTAATCACCCTCTCCCCCTGTCCGTCCACTCAAGAACAAAGCGACCGTAGCTTCTCTCCAGCGAGCAGGGAAATGTATGCGCGTCATGGGGCTGAATGCAAGCGATCCGGAGGCGGCAATGCCAGTAGAGGGAGACAGAGGATGTTCTCGAGAGCTTGGGGATGCTTGTAGATCACGGGGAAAATGACGTCACGAGACGACGTCTCCCTTTGAGGAAGAGAATGCAAGCTGCCAGAGAGAACGGATGTACTGAATCGATCCTGAAGGAGCAGAAGGGAGGGAAAAGGCGAGCGTTGCTGGGTTGGTCATGCAAAGAAGGACGTCATAAATAATCAGAGGGAGAGAGGGAGGCGGGAATGGTTCTCGGGTTCCCCGGAACCTGGAATATCCGCTAATTTATTTCGAGCCCCGCTGGATCTTATCGCGTTTCACTTTCATCCTGGAATCTTCTGGAATAACGTTCGACAAATGCTCGCCGCTGAAATAAATCTCTCCGCCTGTACTCTGCGCGCACCCCTCCTCGCCTGCCTGACTCCTATTGGAACTACCATCGCGTGTAAATATTCCTGGCATTGATCAGGATGGTACAAGTGAGAGGTGTCTCGTGGGGAAATTGGACGATTATAGGCCGTGCACGAAGACCATGGAAAGTTACAATTTTCAGGCGTGTCACAGCGAAGGTGAGAAATTCGAACTGCGAACGGGCCCTTCGAAGAGAGTGACAAGTAATAAATGAAATACATATACATGGGAGAAAGCTAAGTAAGAAAAGTTCGAGGAAGCTTGAAATATTCTCCAAGCTTTTGTCTCCTTCAATTCTCGTGGCGAATTTTTCCTGATTGCAAAAATGGAAAATTTAATTCGAAAAAATTCTGCACTGCCGCCAGCGTCGTCTTGAGCAAAGGAAAAAAAAATGGAGACAGGATAATAATGTCCCTGTTGGGACAACGAGGAACTCTCACGTGGTCCAGACAAAGAAAAAAAAGGAAAAAGAGGACGATGGGGTGTCTGGATCAAGCGAATCAACGAGGGGTTGGACGAGATGTGTTCCGGTCGTAAAAAGTTGGACCACGTTGTCCGAAGATACCAGGCCAGCCTTATTGTGCAGCCAAGCGACAGGGATGCCGGAGATTGTGTAGCTCGCAACTTCCACCAGCCCACCGCCGCTTTTGTCGCTGGAAACTGCTGGAAGGGAGCCCAGGGACGAGCTTTATCACTCTGCAGAATGTAATTCCGCTACTACCTCGAATTTACCGAATTCATCGAGGACCATCTGGGCAGTTCCTCTTAATGGTTCACACTATCAAAATTAAGTACGAAAAAACACTCTTCCAGAGAGCAGGTACACGTTGTGAAACGAGAACAGATATGTAGTTCGAAAATGAGAAATTGCACAGATTCGAAAACTTGACAAAAATTTTCCTCCGGAGTTCCAAGAAAGAAGATCAATAGTCGAGGGGACACGGAGTGGACGCAATACTCGACGAGCGAATTCATCTTGAGGGGGCCGAGTTTCGTCGTCATCGTCGTTGTCGTAGCGCCGTGTAATTAGACACCAACGTCCTAATTCAGCCGGTCCAAGGTACCGTGGTATTGGAGCCTCTCCATCCGGCAGGATTACAATACGCGGATAACCGTGGACGAGCAGCGTGGCGACAGGCCGCATACCTTCGGTCAAGCCCGAATATTAATCGGGCTAATGAGAGGGCTGCCTCTCTAGCCCAACCTCTCTGACGGATTCCCTCTCCGGGTACTGTACTACAAGCCGACTACATTCCTCCATTTCGAGTGTTTTCAGTCACCTGGTTGCGGTACAATCAGTAGGCAAGTTCTTCGGAAGTTACGTATCTAGATCCATCCTTTAGAAGAACCAAGTTCACTGGATTCCATGAAAATAATCTGCAATAACGACCAAAGGTATAAAAGTTTGGGAAAACTTGCTTTTGTGACCAGAAGGTTGATAGTCGACTGCAGATACATCCTATCGAAGAACTGGAATCACTGGATTACTTAAAAGTAACCTACGCTACTAGACAAAAGTGTTTTCGACCATTTGTCAATTCACACCGATATCGAATCTGTTACCAATCTTTTCTAAATTTGGAATTAACGTTGAAGAGTTCTACGCTAGAGGGACAAAAGTTGTTGGCTTCCTTCTGTAAAATCTTCGACTAGCTTGGAGCCTAGCACAGCGGTGTCCAACTTGAGGCACAAAAGCATTCCAATAATTCGAAATCAACGATGCAATTAATTACAACCGAGAAAGGAACTGTGTATCGTCTTGCTTGCTTGGTAACACCAATCGGACGTTGCAGAAAGGGGCGAAGCCCGTGTTCCAGGTAAAGAAAACTCTCTAGCAACGTTGGCCAGAGGCCTCCTTTATTCGCGAATGCTCGCGTGACACCGTGACAATGAGGTAAATGCACGCCCAGTTCCTTTGATCCCCCGGTGCACCGCCATTGTTCCCGGACGTCTCATTGTTCGCTTAAAACTTTCGAGTGTAGCAACAATAAGAAGCGTGTACAGCCAGCCAGAGTGGAATGCCGTGTCCTAGAAGACTACATTTGCGTATTAATTCACCCCGGCTACCGTAGCTACGTTAATACCAGCTGCATCCGTTTACGTCTGGCTGAACAGTCTCCAGTAGAGTGTGCTTCGTGACATCGCCAGAGAATATACCTGTTGGTGTCACCAGGTCTCCAAAGATACCCGACCTCTCCGCGGAGTTTGAATATTCAGGGAACCGTGGAAATGGAGACAGCAGTTGTCTGAGAGGTTAGCAGGCCATAAAGTTGATGGTGCACTTATGGTGACGTAGCCTTAAAGTGACGTTGAAACTGGTGAAACGGTGCTTTCGACCCAGTCCAGACCTGGTATGACCTCTCGCTACGCTTAATCACGATTCGGTTCAAGCTGAAGTCTCTATAGGACTCTTACAGGCTTGTGATCTAACCTCTGCTTAACCTAGACTCGGCTAGATGTTAGCCTGACTCTTCACTGAAGCCATTCCTCGAGTCCGTAGCTAGTTCGAATGTTTTGTAATCCTAGAGAGTGGAGCTAGAGCGAACCAGTTCTTAGTCTAGGGTGCAACTAACCTACACGTGAAGTCTTCGGAAGATCTAGGCCCAGTTCCAACCAGGTCTCAGCTCTCTATACCGAGAACACTAAATAAATTTTCATCGCTGTATCTCGCGATTTCTGCCCGTAATTCCAGAACCGTACAAGAGGAGCAAGAAGGGAGAATATGTTGCCTTGAGGCAACAATAATCAGTGTACCGAAATAATTATCCAGGCCACAACACGCGAGACAGAAGATCTTCGAAGAATAGAAATGGATTAGGAGGAAACTCAGGGAAGCATTAAGATCTCCCACCGATAGATAGAGGTCGCTCGTCATCCTCATTTATGAGGAACAATGCACAAATCCCATGTAACAGAGAGTTCTGATTTCTCGAAATCCATGGAATCGCATTTTCCAACGGTAGAAAAGGTCCCCGTTGACGCAGCGCCGTTTTCGAAGTCCTCCAATTGCAGCGTAAACCCTCTTCTTCGTGCAGCTTCAGCCGGGAGAGCCCTTATGTATTTTATATACGCTCGCATAAAGGGCATCGTGGCTCGAGTGCCTCTTCCTTCCACCTCCTCCTTCTTTCTTTTTATTTCTCCACCTCCTCTGGCTGCTTCTCGGGCTTCCTCTTCCTTCTCCTCCTGTTCCTCCTCCTCCTTCTAGAGGAATCGAGATCCTCACCCTAGCTCGGTCTGAAGAGGAAGAGAGACAACGGGACCGAGGGAAAAGTGGATGGTTGTTCGAGCTGACAGAAATAAGAGGTGCGCTCTCGCTCTGATTTGCAAAGGCATTTCCGGGATTACTCTCCTCCGGTTGCTCGCGCTTCTTCCCTTATTCCACTGCCCACACCCTGCAGATTCTTCCTGTCACGTCGCTTCGATCGAGCAATTTTTAAGTAAACTCCAGGAATGGAAACTGTTCAAGTGGAAATTTTATTTCCTTTGTTTCTGGGTTAGGCGACCCTTTATCGTAGACGAATTGGCTGGTTAATTAAATGTACATGTATATTCTTCGAGATGCTAAGAATTTAACAAAATTTCCCAACAAATCAAATTTAACGAGATTAACAAATTTTTTTCTCTATTTCTGAACTAGAGTTACGGGTCTAGAATCATCTAGACCAGCTGGTTCTTCACAGTGGAGATCAGCATTAAACAGTCCACAGGGGAATTTCGTTGTGAAACGCGGAGAAACTGGGTCGCACGTTTTTCCAATTGGATTAAAGGAAGAAGTTTTTGGAAAATTTTCGACAGTGGCACGTGCATGCGCTTGCCAGAGACGTGCTCAAAGGACACTGGCCTTTTTCGTGGCTGAATAAAAGGATCGAGACGGCTCGAAAACACGGGTAATCCTTTTAAAGCCGGTTTAATCCGGCAAAAGAGAAATCTCCTTGCTCGTAATTTCATCGCGACCGCCACTGGCGATACAATTAACGTACCGTTTGTGCCTCCATGAAGGATATCGCTTTGTTTCCCTTCTTTATTTGCCATGGTTCAACATCTGAATCGTTTATTCAACGAGTTTCTCGGAAAAATTCACCATTCGCAATTTTTCCCCGTTCAAATTCCTCCGAAATTAAGTACGGGATTCGTTTGACTCTCACTAGCGGCATCCTGAAACGGCCTGTCGCCATATTAGCCATAGACCAGAGGCCTACCTAGATCCGTCACCACGAGGACAACGAAGAACTCTGCTTTATCGACGATGTTAACCTGATTCGAATAAAAAGAGAACTGATAGCGGTTCGATCTACAGATTGGTAAGGGAGACAGAGGAAGCTGATGAAAACGCATCCGCCCAGGCGGAACAGTTTCATCGAGCGTGAAGAATAAGTAAACCCATGCGCGATTGGCGGCCCTTAAGCTCTCTTCTTCTCCCGACGGCACAAAAGGTAGCCGAGCGTTTCTCCCTGTAATCCCCCGTGGGGGAAAGGACTTCGTTATCGGATTTGCTCGCGATGTAATCGACCGCCAACCTTTCCTACCCCGTCCGCTTCTGAAAAAATATGATCCACGACAAGATGCTCCCCCGTGTCGACGCATAATTGCCATTACGCCCGGGGATGAAAATATTTACTCGCTGAAATCTCGGTTGATCGCTCATAAATGATTCCGCAAGATTTTTGTCTGGCTAAAAGAGAGGATGGGTAGAAAGTGGCCATTTTTCGTCCAGTTTGAAAACGAAAAATTACACGCTGGACGTTTCGAGAGTGCCTCCTGAACAATGAAAAATGTTGTAATCGGAAATATGACGTGGAAAATGTGAAAAATATCGACAAACGATCTAACGGTATTTCGATTTTGTTCGATTCCAATCTTCAATTGATTTACTCGCAGATTTGCGCTAGAATTATTTTGAAGATGGATCGGTATCTGAGGAAGATGAAGACAAAACGTGATATCTGTCACTTTTCTACGTTTACTCTCTTTTTTCTAACTTTTCCAAGCGGAGCCGAAAATAACCATTTTCTACCAATCTCCAATGAAAAGTGCCCAATTGCATAGGTTGTTTAAGGCTGGAATGAGGGTAGGTATACGAAGACTTTCCGAGGAGTAAATTTTGCTCGCCGACAATGTTTACCGGTCAATTCCAGACAAGCGCAGAGGAATAATGGAGGAAAGTCGGTCATTATTCTCCGAGCTAACCTCAAGCAAGTTACGAAACAAGAGCTGAAGGCAGGTTCAGTGAGAAAGGCGAGAGGGACAGGCCCCATCCGTGGAAATTCGATCCACGAGGGGGTATTATTTATATTTCAAGGGATCTGGACACGCCCACCACTTCAATTTCATCGCCATAAGGAGCCTGGACGGAGGATCGGTTTCTCCTATTGGAAATTCTGACGGCGTTAGACCCGAAGGGGGAAACAAACGTATTCCCAACGAGGGATCGGATTAGAAATTCGATTGGGAGCCGATTCGCGTGAAAATCGAATCCGCAATCGCGAGCTACCCATCGGAGGGATGCATCCTAACCTCTTCGACCAAGATGAATCGTTTAAATTCGGAAGAAATATTTCCATATTTTTTTCCCTTCGGCAAATTCAACTCTGAGAGAAATTACGCAAAGTTGGTAAATTTACAATAAAATTACGTTACGTTAAGTCTACGATACGAATTTGCGGATACGTACGATCGAAGAGGTTATGTCGTTCCGTCTTCACAAGAATGCCGAACCTACACAATTCTGTCATTTTCTCGCGTCTCCTAGCGGCAGGTGGATTCTTTGTGGAATTATGCCTGGAAATTCGGCGAGTTTGCGGAACGTCGTGCATCAAAGGTCCCGAGATTAATTGTTTATTACGGGGTTTCTGGGTCGACTGTTCGTTATGGGGTAGCCTAAGAGAAGTGGAGCGCGGTCCTTTGGGAGACAAAGGATCATACTAACTAGTGTGGTTACCTTTGACAGGGAACAAAATGAACGGGATCTGCGTTTGCAAAACAGACGAATAAATCAAAAAGGGAGAAAAAAAGAAGCGGAAAATTCGAACTCTACGCTATACTTCCGTTCGAACTAACTGAACCTCAAACGGTACCAAGGTCACGTGACCTTGACAAATTTTCATCAGATCGCGAGCAATACCGTGATAATCCAAACATGAAGATTTAAAAGGCGGCGGCGCCGCGCAGGTAGCCTGGAAAATCCAAAAGTAATTGGCCCTGGGGCGAATAAGTCGGACACGGGTAGAGAGAGGGGACGAGATTTCTGGCTTGAGTATTACAGGGATTGGGGGGGGAAGTCGAGGGAGCCTCGAAGAAGACGAGCGACGGATATGAATTTCTGGAAAGGTTTGCTTAAGCAAATTGCGAAATGTAGTCTGCTGGTGTACAGCAGGGATGAAGAAGGGTAGGCGGGGTGAGGGATGAGGCAGAGGGGGAAGAGTCCTAAATTGCGAGGCCCTGCGCCTTCGCCCACCCTCCCCCACCTCGTGGACGGCGAGCCACCCTCGGCGACACGCGACGCTCGATGCCTCGCCGACCGAGCGAGAAAAACGAATTTTCGGCCGTGAAATATACTGTCGTCTGGTTCGGCGTTTCCACGATTCTACAGGACGATTCAAAAGTAAACTTCGAGGGAGACGATTGAAGATCGAATCCGAGACGATGGCAACATGACGTTCCTTTCTTTGTCCCTGAAGATTCCCGTTGTGCTTCGATCGAAATCGATAATAAAGACCCTACAGGACGCTTCAAAAGTTGGTTCGTTGAATTTCACGATGGAAGAATGACCGTGAATGACGTACCGTTAGGATAGTGACACTCGTAGAACTAGTCACAAGATCCGACGCACCAGGAGGGTCCTTCGAACGGCTTATTCACCGATAGGGCCGAACTCCAGGGAAAACGAAGGCATAAAGGACAGCGTCCCCGCACATTTTAGTTAATAGTTAGTTTCACCTCGACCCGCGCACGTCATAGTGAAAACGTCCTCTAGTAGTAAAACTACTGTTGCACACCAAGAAAACATTCTTCTCTCTTTGCCGCGGCATAGCAGTACATTTGATTTCGATTTTATTGTACAGCGTGGTGTGTCCATCGTTGAAATTCAACTTCGTTGTGTTTTATCCGTTTTACAGGGCGAATCGAAAAGGGTCAGGTTAGGCTTGTCATGTATCTGGCGGGAGTATTGTTGTATAGAATAAACAGGGCGTGTCGAGATGAGAAAATCAATAATCACGAAAATTTCTTGCAGCAATGGCCTATTTTTGAGACAACTTAAATCACCGTGAAACCATCCAAGTGTCTTTCCGAAGTGTCAGCCTCGAGATTTCCATTACTCGTCCACGAATACACCAACGAACAAACGCAACCTCGTCGATTTCATCTTTCGCCAGAGAAATCTTGTCAGATACACGTTATTAACCTCTTGAACTGTACAAAACACGACCCTTTTCCACTCAGCTTTTCGCAGACCTCGTTTATCCGCGTTTCCAGCCAGGCTATCACGTTGTTTCTCGCCGTTTCTCGATATTGTTTGCGAGTACGCGATCATAGGACGGAAAAATGGCGTGTGCACGAGACAACGAGAGGGGAATTAACGCTCCTTTCGAAGAACGGGAGGAATGGCTGCAGGCTAGAGGAATCTCGGCCAGCAGCGAGCGGGTATTGTCATGAAAATTTCCAGATAGCATGCGTGCCGCGAACAATCGCGAAATATTTCGAGTTTTCCGTTGCACACGTGAACAATCGACCGGCTCACGGCTTTTTTTCTACAGTCTACGGACGGAAATCATGTTGATTACACGCGGCTGCACATTAGCCGGTCTTTGTCCTCGCTCTTTTCGCCGTGCTGGATAAGATCATGCTGCTTAACGGTTTTTTCCCCGGCCGTCTAACGGTGACAATTATTTCGAACGTTACAAACAATTTTCCCCCTGGTACTAAACTTCCAGCTTAGATTAGTCTGTGACTATTCTCGAGAATTCGCCGAAATTACCGTTTCTCAATTATTCGCGAATCCTTCGTTTCGATATCCTCGCTCGAGAATTCGCGTTTCCGTGTGTATGTTTCGATTTCAAGAGAGCAAAGTATCGAAACTATCGAAGCCGGGGGGGAAGAACACGTCATTAACGCAACTGCACGTTTCGAGGACTCGTGATCAACACCATCGTGATCGCTGCCCGCTCAATCTCGCGTAAAGTGCACTCTACTTGGCGCCGATGCTCGTCGAAATCGTTTCCAACCCGGTGATTATTATCGAGGAACGAACATATTAATTAAAGCCGCTCGATTTGATCACCGTCCGGCATAAACTTTCCGTGAACGATAATTCAATTTATCGAATGTTCATCGGTGACGGGTTCGCAGTTGCGCTCCCGCCGAATTTTCATCGGTTTTCCCGAGTGTACAGGACGTTGCAAAAATTGTGTCAGTATGAACATTCATTCTGACGATTATCTTCAACACATGCTAGTTTACAAGAGGGAAAGATTTGCAAGCTGTGTCGTTTAAAAATTAGAAATTATCCATGTACAGTTTGTTTCAAAAGTTGTCACCTGGGACTTCGATCTAGCTGAGAAACTTCAGTATGTGCATATCTGTCAGAGAAGGAAAAATTCAGGAACACAGTGGGTGATTCGAAAATGACTTGCATTTCACTGGTATACCGGATGTTTCAAAAATCACATGTCAAACAATGTTGTCTTGAAGCTACTTAAAAAAAAAAAAAAACATTTACACGGGAATAAAGCCAAATTTCTGAAGTCACACAACGTACAAATGATCATCGTTCGTTTAATAAGTGTACAGAGCGTTTGAAAAGTTGCAGAAGTAGAAATTCATTTTTTCCCCATAAGTCAATAAGTCTACGAAAATTCATAATAAATCGAAATACACTGGATATAACGTTCGGTCGTGTCAGTCCGCGTTCAAGCAGCAGCGAAACAGATCTCATCCAATCAGAAACAGAGAGACACCGAATTTGTCACTTGCAGACACACTCAGAATTCGAAATGGCGGGCTGTGACGATATGGCGGATCGAAACTTCAAACGTGTCTCGATAATTATCCCGGGAACGGTATTCCAAGCACTCAAAGTCGCAATAAGCCGCTCATGAACGATTCAGAGAGGGGAGGCACACGCGCCTCCCTATTATCCCAAATATTACCCTGGCCAATGGGAATCCTGTATATTACACGCGATCGTACTCCATGATACACCAATATTCCAGTTTCTCGGATCGTTCGTAAGTTAGGTTATTCCGACTTTTCACTGGATAAACGCAGAATTTAAAAGTATAATGCAACTGAATTGGTCAGGTTCGTTTACCTCGAACAGTGACATTATTTCGTCACCGAACTGCCTTCCGCAATTGGAGGCAATTGTATCTCAACTAAGACTTCCGGTCTGAGCAAGGGATTAATTGGAATTATCTGCTTAACAGTTTAATTCGGCGGAACGTTTCGACCTGATGCTAGAATCGATGATTCCGGAGGCTTATTCAACCGTGTCGTCGATGGTTATTGGTTGATTGGAACTTCTTTGCCTCTGGACCGACACGATTATGTCAAGCGTATTCAGAACTACTGATCACCTTCGAGAAGGAAAAATTCCGAGTATCGTTGCTGCTACGCAGAGTGATATAACCGAAGATCACTCTGAGAGTGAAAACGACGAGTAACACGACTGGTTAAATAATACATCCACCATAAACTGCTTTATTGGAATGATCATTTCTTTTTCAACATGAAACGCTGAACTGACGTGACTGGAGGTCAGAATGACCCAAATCGCTGGAAATTGCCGAACGAATCATCTAAAATTTAAACATTAAAATGCAAGTCTAAGAGTGCATTTCGGGGATTTTCACTTTCCCCGGTCAATTTTTCAGGATATTAATTTATCGCATAGGGGCGGATACGCGCTATACTGATCCAATTCGAAGGCAGGGTAGGAAGTTGGCGAATTCTCGCGAAGACTTTGGAACTTTCTAGGACAGAGTGGGAATTTAGAAGCACGAGACAAACTGCTAAATTATTTTCGATTCAATGGTCCGGACGGAGATGGGAATGGGGGAAAAAATTCCTTATTACGGGGGTCGCCTATTAAATCAGCAAAGTCCGTAGACTCCCCAGGGAGCGAAGAAAGGAAAGTTTCGCCGGCTAATGACGCGGTACTTTTAAAACGACCGGATTTGCGCGCTATCCCTGAATCATTCCAGCCTTGGGAACATAAATATTCGCCGATAGCGGTGACAGGATTAATTGAAAGCCCCTTGGTTCACCTGCTAATTGCTCTGTCTAAACCGTGCAAGTCGTTTCTGCCTCTAATTCTTCGACCTTTCGAGGTAAAAAGGGATTCTGAGATCCCAAAGGGACACCCACATTGACGTCCAAAGACTACGAAGAACCTGCATCGTCTATTCAACCTCTGCAGGATCCAAGAGCTTAAAAATTTAGTCTTAAAAGGTGTTCAATCCTATTTTTCATCGAAATTAGAGCGTCTAAGTCCGTTAAAAAGTTTACTCTCCTAAAAAGTAAGCTTCCGAGAGCATCACACCCCAGTTTCATCCAACTTGGAGCATCCAAAAAATTGTCAGCCCTAGAAAACTGTTAAATCCTGTTCTCTATTTAATAAACCGAATTTTAAAATACGGCCGAAATAACAAATTTTGCGGTCGTGGTTAAAAATTTACCGTCATTCACCCACGTCACGCATTAAATTCTGCCGCAGCGAAGGAGATAAATAGCCAAAAAGCACTTGTTCCTCGAGAAACAAGGCCGACAATCCACATTCTAAGGTGTGTTCCCTTCATTTTACCTGGAAATTCTTTAGATCTGTGGAAACATCGATTTCCGAAGATAACTGACCTGGAAGTCGAACTTCTCGAACTCCTGCTGCGTGTCGATGTCCACGTTCCTGGGCACAATGATGGGACAGGTATCCAGGGAGACCTTGGCGTCCGGGGACTCGACGTAGTCCGGCGTGATCGAGGTCAGACCTCGGTCGTACCTGAGCTCCTCGTTCAGAATCCCCGCTGATGGCCCAGTGGATGGCGCCTGAGCCTGGTTCACATAGTAGAGACACAGCAACAGCGTCAACAGAACCGCGCAGACGACGAACACGCGGCTGGAACCGCGACGAAGGATCTTGTACATGGTGGCACGACAGGAGGAGCGTCTGGGAGAGCGTAGCTGGACTTCGATTCACCTGGAGCTTCGATTATGGCTCGATCCCGTGTCGATGCTCACTGGCGACAATCGCTCCCCTACTCTGGCGCCGTCGTCCGTCGACTTCATGGGACACGTCAGTTTTCACACCGTCTGAAAGATCAACAATTCCTGTCTGATTACAGTCTTTAAGCCCTTGTGGTGAAAATAACACTTGAAACATTTTTTAGACTAATAATTACGACAGTACAGGCTATATTCTAAGCTGCAGCAGCAGCAGATTGCTGGGAGGATGAGATACTAGGATTCGGAAAGTCAGATTAGGGTGTGATCGGGGTTTCTAGGTATCGATAGTGAGAACAACAATTGGATCTTCTTCTGAAGCATTAGTAGTTAGGGTTTCAAGGTACACAATCATTTTAGAAGACATCCCAGCTCCCGTAGAATCTTATTTATCCAAAAAATCACCGTTTCCATCAGTCCACGCTACTCCTCGCCCCTAATCTTCATTCTCCATCAACACCAAGCCTGTCAACATCCAAAGAACCCTAGTAAATCCCCCAAAAATCCACTGTAGACGTGTTCGAAAAAACAAAAGGACGACGCAGATGTGTCGAAATTCGAAAAAATCTGTAAAAATTCGTATTGGAAGCTGAGGCATCGAAACGTGTTGACGATTTATCGAGCATGAAATATCGAGAAAAGGGGTGGGAGGATCGAACTAGTTCGAAAGAAGAGGACGGACGTAAAAGTAAATAGCTTCGGCTATGAATTACGAGGGCATACACAGAGAGAGAGAAGAGTATGAGGGGTGGGGCTGGGTGAACAAGGGGTTGATTAAACGTCCGCGAAAATTATGACTGACTGTTTCGACTGGCCGCGAAATTGGCCGGTTCGAACCGGATCGATACGCGTCCTCAACGAATGACGAACGCAAACTGTTTCGATCCTTCGATGCAAGGGCGCGTAATTTACCTGGGTTACCTGGGTATAAAATCATGAAGATAAATCCACTACGTTCACGTAGAAAGTACTCTTCAAAGACCTCGAAATTAAAAAGGAAAAATAACGATGTGCGTATTTAGATGAAATCCTGGAGACTCGAAACTCTTCAGGATCCAAAATTTCGCTAATCAATCCTAAAAGGGACACTTTTTGTCCTCCAGATTCTCTTAGAAAATTTTGTTAGGGCTTCACAGGCATGATTAACGGCACGACAGAAAAATACAATTATTCTTGAGTTTCGAATTTTTCCTTTGTTACTTGCATGTGTCCAAGTTCATATTTTTTTTTTCTTGTTTTTCGTCGCATCAACTACGAGATTTCGCTACATTTTGTCGGTTAGTTTTGTTTCTTTGACGAAGCCAAGACGAAGCCAGATTTCCTTAAAGAGAGGGTTCCAGTTTGTACTTGTTGCGGTGGAAGGTATACTTTGGGCAGGCCAGTATTAGACGATGGAAGGCAGGCTCCTTCGTTAGAAGATTCGAAGATGCAAATTGTTCTGTTACCTTTTAAAATATTCATGCTTTCTCGCGCTCAATAGCTTAAGAACATGCCACAAACCGCGAGTTTCCGAAGGGTGCATTTTTTTGAGAACCGATGAGTCACCCGACGGAAATCCTTACGGTTGCCGATTTTGCCCATCTCCACCGCGACCATCTCCCACCCTTCCAAGAAAAAGCGTGCTTAGGGTGCACTGGAAGGGCGTTGGCGACATAATTAGACACGCTGATTGGTTTTCGAAATTGTTCATCATCAGCCAATCAGCGTGTACACCTATCCCCCGATTTACACGGTACTTTATTTACACGATTTCACTTTCACACGGTTTTCAAAATAACGGCTTTTCAGAAATATAAACTGTTAAAAATAAAAGTTTATGCTGCGCATATATTTGTACAGTCATTTTTTAGTACCGTTCGTTTGTTAACACTGGCATTAAACCAAAAAATGAACGGAATTTCCCCCTTTTTTGCACACAAAAAGCATTCACATTGTAACGTACAGTTTGCCGCCA
>NW_017100429.1:924799-929768 GCF_001263275.1 Habropoda laboriosa | reverse complement strand
AATCACTGACTAAATTATGCGCATTTTGTTTTTTCCCCGATTTACACGGTTTTTCATAGAAAAAGCCATGATTTCGATTTACACGGTATTCTGAGGAACCGATCGTCCGTGTAAATCGGGGGACAGGTGTATTTAGAAGGAAGCGTCAAACGAACGTTTTGGAGCACAGATTGAAAACTGACTCGTTGGAGGGCAGACCGATACAAATAGCGATCTAAGAGCACACTGCTCACTTATAGCATAGAATCATAGTTAAAATAAACCAGAATATTCTAGTCCCAAATACTTGGTCGGTCCTTCGAGAACAAAGCACAGCCGAGCTCGGGAAAAGATTAGTTTAAACATCACGGGTTTAAAAAATTTCTTTCAGAGTAGGATAAATGAAGCGTGAGACTCTTGGAAAGCAACAAATTTGAATAAATCACAAAAACATTCTTCTCGGTATCCTAAAATAGAACATTTGCCCAACCTAACCCTAAACAACATTTACCGTAAACGTGACACTTGCCAAGCTACCAACCACCTGATTAACTTCACAGTATCACGAAAGTTTCAGCGCAGAAAGTTCGTGCTGCAATTGCTACGGTAGCTATCTGCCGCTGAGCTCGTCAAAATTTTAGAGGCGCGCGTGTCCCTCGATTGAAATCACAATGGAAGAAGCGGCGAGGGGTGGAACGAAGCCGAAGAAGAGGCGATCCAATTCCGAGGAGAACAATAAATACGACCCGGTGAACCAGAGACACGGTTTCCCAGAAACCTTCTGTCTCTCGATGTAAGGTCGGTTCGCACGCGATAATCGATCGTACCTGTCACCGCGACCTAGCGTCGGGAATGGCCACGATTTCTGCACTACGAATACAGCTGTACACTCTGCAACGTGGCTATTTAAAAATATACCATTCACTTGAACATCGACTTATCGTAAAAACGAAAGAAACAATTTTTACCGCAATTTGATTGAATTTTGAAAAGTAGAATCACTCCGACAATACTGACAATACTTCGTGAGAAAACTCTACGAGTCGTCTGAGAATGTTTTCGTTATTTGAAATCGAAAGAATTTTCGTACTAGCGTGAAGGAATGGAGAAAAGAGACAGTGTGAAGGTGTGAAGCGTTTCTTTCCTGGGCCTCCTAGTGGTCTCGTCAGTGAGGCTTAAAGGACTGAAAGACCTCAGGTCAGAAGTGTAGGAATCGAGGAAAAATTTTGGGGACCTACGTCAACAACTCCCTCTCTATTTTCCCTGGTCGGTTTCCTATTTGGGTACAGAGGCCCCGATACTACAGAAGTTATATTATACGTTAGAAATATGGTTATAGAAAGGCGAACGATAGCTATTAATGATAGTCAATATAAAACTCTAATACGCGAGATGGACAATTTATGTATCTCACTGTTCTGAGGTTTCGGGGTAAGTGCCGTGAGGGTGTTCACAGTCCTCTTACCAGAAGTCTCCCCCACACCGTGGCCAGATCCTTTGCGAACAACGCCCCTATTTTTAAAGCAATTGCAAGCAATCTCCCGCCTTCTTCCAAACAACCACAGCCCCCTATCACACCCGGATAGCTACGTCATTTCGAGTCACTAGCGATCGTTGGTCGTCTGGATTGTCTCCTATCCGGCCACACCGCTATCCTATCCGGTAAATTCTACGAAAGAAAAACTTGTCTTCGACGACCCTTAAAAGATTACGCTGGCGCTAACATATATATAGAAACGAGAGCCTCTACGAGGACTAGCGAGAATTCGCGGTTACTCCGTCCCTCTGGTGGCAGAACGTAGGAGGTTCGCTACAAGCGTAATTCTTGAAAGGGCCAAAAAAAAAAGAAGCAAAATTCCGTACGAGATGAAATTCTCACCTTGCCTCGAAGAATCTTCTGGCTCTCCCCAGCGAGGACAGATCAGCGAATGCTCGTCCTTCGATTACGATTCTCTCCTCTTGCTGCTACAGGGGTTGGCCTGGCGCGAGATGGTCAGACGGTCGAGGGATGCAGCAAGCAGCGGCGGCGGCGGGAAAAATAGGGGCTTGGCGCGACGAGAGGGCAGCCCGATTCAAGCTGTGGCCCTTTTGTCCGACGGGCAGACGTGTCGAGGGTGCTTTATCGCGATTCACTCGATAAGCTCGGCGTAGTCGCTGCGAAGGCGAGGACGCGGCCTCTTGCAGCGTTAGGGTGCCACAGCCAGGCCATCCAGGAGGAACGTGGCGCTTCCTTAATTCGATTTAACCCCCCCCCCCCCCTCGTTCCTTCGGGTTTCGTGGAATTTTCTCCGGATTTCCACCTGGACTATGTATCTTGCCAGACGTGTGCAAGATTTGCCGAGAGATGGAGGGTGTACTCCCCGTTTGTGGGTCTCGAATCACGCTTCTGGAAAATTCAAAGAAGGCGACTCGTTAGATTTCTGAGTTTTTCTCGTTTTGTGGGTTTCTTGGTAAAATAGCGTTGATTATTTTAACGGAAACCTTTATGCGACACGTGGTGAAAAATGTTTGTGGAATGTAAGCATTAGTTGAGCGAAATACATCTGAAACCCAGAATTACAAGACATCCAGGATATCGAAACACTTAAATTAGGTACTGTCGCAACAGAATGAAAAGACGCAACATTTCCCTCCACGTCGACGATAGCACATGGGTGGTACAGGTCACGTGACAGCTAATGGTCGACACCACACTTTACCCTCTTTTTACACTTTCAACGCTTTCTCACTGGGTGAAATTTCAGGGGAAGAGTATTCGCAACGTTCGAACTAAAAGGAAATAACCTAACCTCAGTTTATAACGTGGTAATTTAATCTTGAAAAAATTATTCAAGGTTCTAATGAATCAAGAATGATCCACTTTCACAGGAAATGGATTTCATACTACCGGAAAGACGAATTTACTTTTTCCCAATGAATCGGAGAAGCTGGAACGACCGGTGGACATTCTAGCAATTATCGTATGCTAATAAACGTCGAGCGGATCGGCTTATCGGCGAAGAAAATCGCGCACAAATCGAACGACTCGAGCGTAACGGCGAGGATCACCGACCGTAAGGGGATTTGCACTCGGAAAATCTCCGTATTGCTATTCGATTTATCGCGAGCCGCGGTTTTACTGAACAATACCAATTACTCGTATGTTAATAACGACCTCCGTACGTATGTGTATATATATATATCGATCCCACCCCTCCCTTTGCACCGCCATTCTCCGTGACGATTCCATAAACAACGGCAGTGTGCGCATTTGAATTTTAAAACCGGTCCATTGGCGCGCGCGCGCGCTCACACGGATCGATTCATTGGCCCCACGAATATTTCGGATTGTTTACTCAGATCTGGAGAAAGTTTCGTATGTTTTTCCACCGTGAAGAAAAATACGATTCGACTTAATTTTCGACTTTTTTCGCGTTATTAAATACGACGAGTTTTATTCTCGCCGATCGTGCGAAATCGGACACCCTGTATGCGTGCTCAAGAGACTCATGCTGTCCTCAATTTCGAATTCGCTTCACGATACAACGTTTAAGGAAAATTTTCTGACAGTTACGGCAAATTGGTATTTCTAGCACATTCGAGGTGATAAAAGAATCGTGAAAGGAGGAAGATTGGCGAGAACAGCTGATTCACCGTTTTAAGTAGAATCGTACCGTCGCGAGTCGGACTCGCGCGCGTCACGCAAGAGGGACTCATGGAAAGGACTATTTCCACGGAAGAACTCCGACGATCGTCGAACCGCAACGGAGCATCGGAAGCTGGGAGAACATTCCGATACGCCGCCGAGGGTAACACTTCCTGTCGTTCGAACGAATCTTTACGCGAGAAAAAATTCTGCCCACGCCAATGCATACTTTCCCCTTTTATAGCCCCGTGAACAGAGGCCTCAGATACCACATAATCCCTTTAAAAGTTTCTGTATCGTAGTTTATGGGGATTCTGAACTTTCATAGTGGGCGGGAATGCGTAAAAATTGACGCTACCGGGTGTTTCATAATAGATGTGGTACGGAGAATCTTCGAGGATGTCCAGTCCTCTCGGAGGACTTTAGGTTACAGTTCGTGAAGAGTCGGAACTTAACTGTGAGAAAGAAACTGAGAAATCAGGCTTACAGGGTGTTTCATATTGAGGATCCTACTTAGAAGACTCGTTTGTGACTTCTGATGGCGCATAGACCGCTTAAAACTTCTTACATTACACTTTAGGCAGATTCGAAACTTCGATGAACGGCAGAAATCTAAAGAACTTTCAACTACAAGCTGCTTAACACTTTCAAAAACATCAACCGTCACCTTCTACCTCCAGAAACTTTCCCAAAATACCGGTCACCAACTTTGCCCTTCGTACAAGTTACTACCAACCTCCTGCCAATCCCCAAAAAGACATTTACCACTTCCCCCTTGCCGCGATAATTCAAATCCCCCCACCGGAACCACCCACAATCTCCACTAACTATCCAAAACATGCTCACCGTCAACCAAACACCCCGTCTTCACCTCAAACACCCCGTGAAACCACCTCCAACTCAACCACTCTACCGCCGTACAACAAAAACATCCTCAACCAATCGCAATTACCAACAAACACCACTGCCCTCTCCAAAAACATCGACCACTCGCGTATCTCTTCTATTCTTCACGATTTCCCTCTCGGTTGAGAATAGAAAACGAACCGGATGGTCGTACGCGTGTTACTCGCTACAGAAAGAAAGAAAGAGGGAGAGAGAGAGAGAGACAGAGCACGCGGGCTCCCGGAAGCTGAGGAACGCCGGGAGTCACGGTGGAGGGGTTGGCGGGGAGCTAGCGTACGCGAGCTCGAACCACGCCGTACTGAACGCTCGTCCCGTGCGGAATAGTTTTGACACGCCGCCGGCTATATCCGCTTTTCCGGCGACGCGACAACCCGCCACCGCGCATGTGCCGATATAATCCACGCTCCTACGGCTCCGTACACGCGACTCACACGTGGAAATGTTCCGACCATGAGCACA
>NW_017100429.1:924396-924710 GCF_001263275.1 Habropoda laboriosa | reverse complement strand
TGTTTTGACTTGCGAGCGAGCCGAGCGAGGGCGAGCGGTTGTTCTCGTCCGGTCGACCCCGGTTTCTTCGAGAATTCATCCCCGGACGGGGGGATGGGTAGACGCACAGAGGGTGTCTGCTGTGATCTGAGGGGGGAGCGAGGGGGTGATCGATGAACACATGGCGAGAAAAGGGTGAAAAGCGTCGGATTCTTGGCGCAAACTGTTGTCTGAAGGGGGGGAGGTCGTGTCCGCTATCGGTGGAATGGACACGGAGAATGTTGATTGTGAGGGGTGTAGAGGTGGTTTGGTGTGATGTGCGTGCAACGAGTAGT
>NW_017100429.1:906143-924346 GCF_001263275.1 Habropoda laboriosa | reverse complement strand
GACGATCGTGGAATGAAGATTGTCCGGTATTGATTGACTTGAGGGTGTTTAGGGTGTCGGTGAATGGTGATTTTTGGCGATTTCGATAAGTCTAGGGGATGTTTTTGTACGACGTACGTAGAACGGGTAGTAGAGGAGAGTAGTGGAATAGTGTCTGGAGTGATTCTAATACGATTTGCTAAATCTAACTAGTCGGTCAATCGAATAGATATGAACATCGATGATAAAGGGTGTGTGGTGAATTCTAGGCGCGATGTTTTTGACACGGGTATTATTTTGAAAGTATACAAGGTGTTTCAAACGACGAGTACTTTCAGCGAGACACGAGGTATTGTAACAACGTGCGTGATACGGAATTGTAGCAGCGTTCGGACGACGGATCATCTCTAGACTCCCCGAGATCTGAAATATGAAACTACCTGTATAACGAACCAACGATATCTAAATTTTACGAGTGGCACTTTGACTACCTAACGTGCCATCCACAACACAAAGTGGTATTTCTATTGTACTCCACCGCGATCGATTTTTGAAAGAGCCTGTAGTTAAAGGACATTGTCGCAGTTTGCTCGAGCTCGAACTTGATCGAACTGCAATTACGTTGATTGAAAGGGTAACACAAGCGGCGTGAGAACTTCGGATCGAAGCGGTATCGACAACTTCGACTAGCTGGACCACTGTACTCTCCCTCCCTCCCGCGATTCTCTCTCTTTCTGTCTCTCTGTGTTCGTGTGTACCACGATGATAAATTCCCCGGGAGATCGATCAACCGTGAGAACAACTACAATCCTGCGCAAACCGGGACGAAATGGCGTTACAAATAACTTGTTGATTCGCTTCAACGGCTATCTCCACCGGTTTGGAACGCCCGAGCAGCATTCCACGGATTCCTTATCGCCAAAATTCTATCCTCTGCTTATCACGTTGGTTGGTACGTTCGTTCTATAGGTCGATCCAACTTCGGGGATCAACGTGAAGACGCGTCGGAACCTTAAACTTGGATATTGTCTGACACGAATTGTACCTATGCTTAGGCCTGAAGTGTGAATTAACCTACATACACATACGTATATTATATCGGTGAACTTGTGAAATTGAACGCGAGACAGTGTAGTCATGAACTGATATACAATTTACATCCGGTATCTTTTGAATCACCCTATAGAGCACAGGTTCGAAAAACACCCGACAATGCATAATCCCTTCTAAAAGCAGTGACAACTATCCATCACGAGAAGTATTATTTTCAATATTCTATCTATAAACTGCTTCAAAAATAATGTACCTGAATAAAGTAAGCAGGTTTAATAATAAATGAGCAAATCTCCGACACGACGTAGTTCAACCACCCTCAGTATAAGAAGAAGAAGAAGAAGAGGAAGAAGAGGAGGTGGAGAAGATGCAGCGAGGCTGGTTGCACGGGAAATTGCATTGCCGCATAATTGGATGCCGGATGTTTATGCGAGAAATTACATCGGCGCGGAATCCGCAGCTCCACGACGTTATTACTTAATTCACGTCGATATTGCTTTCAGCAGGTCGCGGTGGAACTGTCACCAGCCATTATGGGCCGATACCCTTGCAAACTCGCCATTATTTCACGGAATAATGGAACGCTGGTTCCTTGGATTAATTTCTCCGCGGTTGCTGCTCAATCTTCCGCGAGAAATGCCTCTTCTTTTTCCCTCTGTCGTCGGTCCTGAACGATTCGAAGCACGACTGTGCTCAGAATTCTGATGAAGTTTGCGTCTCGTGTATCTGTGAGTGTCAACGGTGGACTCTGAGGACTGGTATTAAGGCACAGAGAATGATTCTACATGTAAAAATGTACAACTTCTTCTGGACAAACTTTATTCCATCTTTTTTGTTTAGTTTTACATGTAGAATCAGTCTGTATAATTCTTGGTCTACGACTGGCTCGAAACACTGCCTGTTATCAGTCTGACTATAGAATCCTCTCCACGATCAACATGAAACGCTATATAACTCACACAAAAGGTAATTCAATACTCTTACAGGCCGCCATATTGGCTGACAATTAGCCAGACAACCACCATACACCCGGCAATTACACTCCATCAGGTAAATGACCATCGATTCCACCTACCTAGCCGTATACAGAAACTCTTTACCAGCGTCAAACGCAAATATTCTCAAGTTGCAACGAGGCTCCGTTGTCACGTTAATAGACACCGGAAGAGAAACGATATCCGTTTCCACGAGGGACCAGTATCGATACCCATGGGACTCGCTATCGATAGAAGACTCTCAGAGAGGGAGAAAGAGAGAGAGAAACTTGAACCTCTTAACGCTACGTGACGGTTCAGGAATTCAGCGAACGAATTAAGTAAAATCCTCGCTTGTATCGAGGCTTTATCATGCCGCCATGGAATTGCCACCTGACCCTCTTTCAATCCTGTTTACTACCTTAGAAACGATGCGGGAAATTTTCCTATCGCCAAATCTCTAGAGACCTCCGAATTTTCACCCCCCTCAAATGAACGACGCGTCGATGACTTAACACTTATGCTCACTCGTACTTGACACTAATAAAATTTCTCCCCGGCCTTCTTGGAACGTGGAGAGGATCGATTTTTCACGTGGTTATTCATTAAAATCAACGACAAGAATAGCCGCGACGACCCACATGCTAAGGTCAACGATGAATGCCTGGCGGAGGACAGTGGTCGCTTATGGTAACCTAACATAACCTGAATCACAAGGAAAACACCTTCTATCGTGGGGGAAATTCAATTGTACAGTGGAATGAAACTGCTTTTCATCTCTTTCACGGATAGAATGCTATTATAAGAGCATACGTGAGCTCGTTAACGTAGGCACAAAGAGAGGGAGAGATTTTCACGTTTCGACAAAGAGGAAGGAGGGATTTTTCACGTTGGACGCCGGATATTAGCCACGTAGACGACGACAACGACTCTGTGAATAGCTGGACTGCGCTAGTAGGTGTAGGCGTTGAAAAAAATGTTCCATCGCAAACACCGGGCGGACTTCAAACGATCTTCCCCCGCCCCTCCTGCCCACCGCTGGTTTGGTTTGGTCGCGCGACTGAAAAGCAAATCAGCCACGGCCCCTTCGACGCTCGGCCTCTGTAACGGGTGACTCGAAAAAATCCGATTTGAAGAATATGTTTCGGTGAGAAAAAGTTCTGGCAAAATTTTCGCCAGAATCGCCATCTCAGTATTCTGTACAATTCACGGTGTTCACCGTGTGATTCTCGTAACGAGAAGCAGAGAGTTATTTAAAAAATCCTCAATCGAGAATATTTCACGTCGGAAGATGAATTTGACTGTGCAGAGCGAAAGGAAGTTGAAGAAGATACACAAGGATCAGCAAGTGAACTGCTCTGTGACAGAATGAATAATAAATGAGCACCCAGTATGTAACAGCGTCGACAGACGTCTCAAAGAGACCGTCAGCAGCAGCCCCTCCACTACGTGGCCTAATAAATTCATTCTGAATTTCGTGCATCGGCGTATTGCCCCCACTCTGTTCGCTTTCTACCTGTGAATCTCGACTCACCAGCCGATTCTAATTACGAGTTTACTGGCTGAATGTGAAATTTACGACGCTTTTTATCACGATCCTCGTCTCTTTTGCAAATGAGGGCTACCTTATTTCCCCTTTGACATAGAGTATTTTTCCCCAGTAGAATAAGAATTTCAAAGCTTTCCGACGAAACCTCGAGAAAATCGCATATAATGGAAAAATTCATGATCCCCGGGGTCTCTAAATGAAAGGCCAGCACTTGGAACCTGACCTAGAAATCCACGATCCTCAAATTTAGAAAGCTCTAACTAATTTGAAGATCCACGATTCCCAGGAACTGCAGCAGAAGCGCGAAATTTTGAAAGAGCGAGAAAAGGATCCTCGAGTTCCTCGACAAAAGGCAAAATTTCGAGAGCTCTGTCTACCAACCCAAAGATTCACCATCCTGTCATCTGCGAGTCACCATAAAAGCCATTATGAGGCTTCCAACTGGTATCTAGCTTCGCTCAAGTTCGAGTTAGCACCGCAAACAGGCTGAACGCAACGCACGAACCAATCTGCCCGAAACTAATGGCTGGCTGAGCGGTGTGGCATAGTCGAAGACACCATCCCGAGGTAGACGTAAGCTACGATCGTTCAGATAATCCCGATAGCGTGCGGGAAAGGCAGCCATCAAACTTGCTCGCGGAGTTTGCCAGATGCAAGACCGTGGCCCGTGAACGAGACACTCCAGAGTTTGGGAACAGACATTCCAGGAAGAAGCGGTGTGCTTTACGAGGGATTCTGGCTGGAACAGAGGCAACAGAGGACGTAGAGAGAATCCTCGGGGAGATCCCGCATAATTCACTCGTGAGGAAGGAATAAAGTAGTGCTACTTCTCTGGTTTATCGATGCTGTGAACAATTGGAGACGTGACTGCGGTTAGGACGCTCGTGAAATTTAGGTTTATGAGCTTTCGATCCTGATAAAAATGTCTACGAGTAAATATTCAGATCTGCCGCTTATCTACGTAATTCCTGATTTACGACCAACTTAGAACGCCCGATGATGATCAAAATTGCGTGACAATTAGTCTACGGCCATCTTAGAACACCCGATGATGATCAAATTGGCGTGACAATTGGTCTACGATCAACTTAGAACACAATGCAGCGTAGTGGACTTAACGAACTGATACGACTGGGAAGAAATCCAGCACAAACTGACAGTCCAAGACGATTTCAAGGAAATACAACGTGGATCTGACTTGTGGATAAACTATCTCAAGTAAACAGACGGTTCAAAGGTGTCTTTTCCTCCGAGAAAAATCTCGTTCGAGGAAATAGCGGTACTGGAACGTTTCTAACACCCGGTACGTAGGCCAAGAGACAGACTACCGGCAGCGTGTACTTCGTAAGTATGCAGGAAGTCCTTGTTGTCTTCGTTACACAGTGATTGCGGTCTGTCCCTTCTCCCTCTGGAGTTCTTGGCGTTTCTCTGCCTCTGCCTGTGGGCCCCAATAATTCGCTCACGCTCGAGGAAAGCGACATTTGTCACAATATGGCGACGAGCCGAGAGAGACTATACGTACCGGTGGAAAAATAGGAGGGGAAATATAATCGTCGAACAGAACGAACGATGGACAAATATGACATGGAATAATAGGGAAGAGAGAAGAATGCATGTTGGATGGAAGAATAAAATAATGACGGTGCAGCAATTAACGAGAAACGAGGCTTCAGCGTCGCTTTCTTGCGGCGACAATCGAATCGTTAGGCGAATGAAAATTACGTGCGACAAAAGAGCGACGGGAAGGCTGCCACGACAATCCGGAAACATCGATTAAAATTCTTGACGCCGCAACGCGATCGACGCTCCCATTGTGCCATTCTTTCTCCGTCTCTCCCGTTCCTTTTTTCCATTTCTCCTCTCTTTCCCGTGATAATATTAACGTCCACGGTTCTAGTCACACGCTTTTTTCCTGGCGTCCATTAACGTTTCAATTACCCACGTCGTGCACACCTGTTTTTCCTCTTTATCGTTCTCTCGATCGTAGACTTATTTGTTGCGCTCTCTCTCTCTCTCTCTCTCTCTTTTTCTCTCTCATCTTTTTCCCGTTTCGTTACATTCTACTCTACGCTTTTCTGGTAAATGTTATCGATTCCGCGTTTGCACTTGATTCTCGTCACGACTGAACACGAGACGCCTTTTGTCTTGCGTTTCTCGTTCAGAAAACAATTCTTTCACAAAATACGAAAGTTTGAGATTTCGAGAATTTGGCTCTTTGAAAGCTGGAGAAGTTGGAAATTTGAGAGTCTCGAAGTTGGAAATTTCGATGTACGAAAATTTTCAAGCTTGAAAATCTGAAAGTTTCGACTACGCAACCTTTTCATGTTTTTCACTCGGAGACTAGAACACCAAGTCCATTGAACGCAGAAACATTGACCGAGACGATAAAACAGGGGGCAAAGAAACGACGAGAAAAGATGGTACACAGTGAGAATTGTCCTTCCTCCTTCGTGCTCTACAAAAAATTTCACATCACCAGACACTTCATCGTAGACAGCGTCACGTGGACGCCAGAATCGTCTAGCCAGCGACGAGTAATCGACGCTCAGCCGTGTTTTGAAGCGGTTACGACCGCTTCCCTTCCTTTCTTCAGCCGTTTTACGGTTGCATTATCGTTCGACTGCTGCTTCAAATCCCCAAGAACGTTTTCTTTTACGATCCCGCTTCAGACTTGGCGAATCGTACTTTTCCCGTTCTAACCTCAAAAATAATCTGGAATAAACGAGGCTTGTCACTGTTTCTCCATAATCGTACATAGACATCGAATACCCCTCTGAATTTCGAATATTTCAATACTAAACGAAAAGGACACAATTCCAGATTATTCCAAAAGCAATGGAATTTCGATGAAAACTCTGAAAAATATGCGTGAAGTATAGGTTAGGTTATCGACTCCTCTGTGAAAACACAGGGGTGCCATTAATTCGCGAGAAAATAATTTCTCCGGTCGCATTAGTCCGGGTAGCTGCGTGTCCACCGGTCGCGTTCCTAACGGAGACAAAACGCACAGTTTTAGCGGCAATGGGCGATCAGGGACGCCATTTGTCGGCGCGCAAGAATGGTTCGGGCAGCTACTGAAAAACGACAGTAATCTCGCCAAAAAATGTACACTCGTTCCCCGTGCCGCATTATCCTCCCGGCTGGCTATGCGCCTCTATTTTGTTTTCCTTCTATTTTTTTTTTCTCTGTTTCTTGTCTCGCTTGATAAAAATGCGTTCTGCACGGACATCGAGCACGGGGGTGTCTTGACAGCGAATTTTTTTTTATCGTGAACAGATTTCTATTTCCCGTGTGAACCGCATCTGTTCTCATTATTTCAACATCCTAATTTCTACATTCGGAAATTCTCATAAATAGGGATCCAAAGGTTTCCATTTGGCCTTTGCTCTGTCAACTATGATAACCACTTTAACGAGGATCCAAAAATCCTGAGATCCAAATATGACCACTACCCAAAGCAAAAGCTCAGCCTTCGTTCTATTTACTACGGATAACTACTCTAACTTAAACCACTCAAAAGGAACGAAAGAAGTGGAGCAAACTTCGAGGAACCAATCACTGGTAGCAAGTGAACAAGCATCCACCAAGGTGGTTCATGCAAGTGTGTACCTTAAGCAAGGACGAGATCCATGATGGCGGCGAGTCGAAGGACGAGCGCGGAGGTCTGACACGAGACTGGTGGAGCGCACCGTGGCGAGGCGAACGAGCCTTAGCTCGTTCACGAGCGAAACTGCGCTCGGGTCGAAAGGCCATCGGCCAGACAACCTACCTACGAATCTGGCCAACTAACACCGAGCAACGACACCGACGTGCACAGCCGGACTGCGTTTGGTTCGCGCGTAACCGCGTCTCCTGGCCCTGTCTGTCTCGCTCTAGCTGGCAACGGCCCCGCGACGCACACGCACCGCAGTTAATCGAACCCGGTGCTCCTTCCTTTCGACCGATGAAATATTCGCCCTGCATCTGTGCACCCGTTAGACATGGTGTAGGTACAACTTCACCCATCACTGCCGCGTTCAGAAATAGAGTGTTTTCGGTGACGGAGGATTAAAATACAGAAAGTGTTTTGTCTCCCTTTTTCATGTTTCGGATATCGGATTTTGATTTTTAATAATTATCGTTCCACTGAAGCATATTAACCCTCCGAGAACGGATGGCGTGATAGTTGCACGCGCGACGGATGCTGGGTCAAATATGACCCAATATTAAAACATGTCTCTTTTATTTTACCAGGCATTATATTGTTCACAATTGCAGATATATATCATGATTAAGATAACAAACATATTTACGATGTAAAGAGAGGAGAGTTGCGTCTCTATTTCGAATGTCGATTGAAACGTCTGAAAGCCGGGTCAGCGGTGACCCGGCATCCGTCATTCAAAGGTTCATAGATTGAAGAAGCGAAGAAGTATACAGTGAACGCAAAACGTGGCGTTTTAAAATTTTTCATATCGACATCTCGGAGTCTATCTTGTTTGATATATACCTGCTGATCCTCTTGTTTGGCTCCTCAACAAGTAGAAAATCAAGACGGTGCGCTGTCAAAAGTTAGCACAATACACTAGTAGCGATATAATGGATGAAAGAACGTTGACATCAGTCACATGAACGTATAAGTTACGCAAGCGTCGGGTCGTGAATGTTGTTAGATAGAGATCATCACCTGGCCAGTCAGTCATTCATACAACATGCGTCCACGCGCGTCTCGACGCATCCAGGCGTCGTCTATCCGCGTTATTTTGGTTCGGGGAACACTATTTCCGTTGGGGTAGCACCTAATCGAGTCTAGGAACCGCGGGTATTTATTCTCGCGTGGAATTAGGTCGAATTATGACTAGAGACAGCGGAATTAGAATTAGATGCTAATTAGTCATCGGATGTTGCTACGGAGTCTTCAGACTTAGACAAAGTATCCCACGTTGAACTGTTCAATTATGAATTATTCCAATTTTGAACTATCCAATTCTAAACGGTTCTAACCAACTCTGAATCATCCTACCTGGAATTGCCCAACTTCGGATGGTCTTATTTTCGCATTACTCAGCTCTGAATTGTCCTAACTTCGAACTATCCAACTCTGAATCATCCCACCTCGAATTATCCAACTTTGAATCACCCTAATCTCAAGTTACCCAACTTCCAATTATCCTGTACGAAATTATCCTGCCTTGAATCATGCCCTATCACAGTGTCCGTACCGAAAAATTTTCGCCGTCGATTATCTCGAGAACGAATGGTCGTACACGAAAACGCTATTCCGCTGTTTCGACTCATATATCGGCGCTGAATTCTGTTGGCAACAGTGCCACCTGTTACAGGACACCCTGTATATTACACAAACGGCGTAAAGTCGACCAGCTGGTCAGTCATTCACGCTGTCTGCTCGTGGGACGTTAATTTACACGCCCGAGACGTAAACGGTCGGGCTTCCACGTTATTTCGGTCGTTAAAGCAAACGCGTATATAACGTGTCGTTGACAAGCGGCTGTTTCGTCGTTTCATCGAGATACCAGCCAGCGTTGATACCGGGAACCGAAGAAATCTCGGGCTAAAGGTACGCTAAATCCCAAACCAATTTACGATTATTACCGTACGACGATTCATCCGGAGATATCCAAAGGAATGAATTTTCTTTTTATTTTCCTTTGAATAACTAAAAATTTGGTAAATTGCCAAATTTCCATGAAGCAACACGCTTTCGAAGAAATGTTTACACAAGTCAGAGTACCAGATTTTGCCAACTAACCTGAAAATCCTTCCGTAAATTGCCTAGAAAATCTCTAATAACTGCTGAATAAATTTTAAGTAAGACCAAGTAGCTGAGGAATTCTAAAAGATTCGTACAGTAGAAGAAGATAACCTATCCTCAAAATCCTTCGTCACATTGTCCAAAATACACACAGTATAAACAGTATTACAGCTCTTTAACGAACCAAGTCTTCATCAAGGAAGTCTTCCAAGGGTGCTCAGTTCCTTCAACTGCAGTTCCACGGAATTCCACGCTGCCATTCGAGAGGCACATCGATACAGATAAGTGTACGATGACCCAGAGGCTAGGTCCATGTTGAAAACACGCCGACGACGCAGTAATTGCTCGCTTACGTTGCTTCGAAATTTAATTACGCTCTGTGCCACGCGAAATCCTCTAAGGAAGTTAAATTAACTCCCTGCTGTGGGCTTCGGAGGGGTAAAAGGGAGGTGACTGACAAATTTGTCGAGTAACTTTGCAGCCTGAATATAAAATGAGAAAAAGAAACACACACAATCCTGTCCTCAATGTAAAAAACAAAAAAAAACACCCCGTTAAAATATTCGACGCAGAATGTATACAAAGAATATCACAATTTTTTATCGCAACTAGGACAAAGTTGTTCCAGGTAGAAATAAGAGAAATTATTGCATAGTGCACGAACGGTTCTAGCACACGCAGTGAAAATTACCGAAATAAATTCGGCCTTGGTTCGCATGATGCCGATAAGAACTGATAGAAGATGGGAATGAGCAAGTGTGGTCAAAAGTTTATCACTGCATATCGTGCAAACACCCGTCGCCACAGACGTCAGATTAATGTTGCACAGCGTCGAAGATGAACTACGTCGATATAACCTCAAACATAAAAATAGACGTGCGGTATTACGGTAGTACGAAAGCAAGTTGCAGCACGAATCGATTTCACCCGGCATTTGGGTCAAGGGCTGACGGTCTTGAAGAAGTTCCACCAAGTTCCGGAACTTCCAGGTACCAGCTGACACCAAAACGCAACGCGAAATCATCGAAACACGAATAATACGATAATTGTCGAATACAAGGGCTGACGGTCTTGAAGAAGTTCCACCAAGTTCCGGAACTTCCAGGTACCAGCTGACACCAGAACGCAACGCGAAATCATCGAAACACGAATAATACGATACGTCGCGAAAGGAAAATGTCGAATACTTTTAACAGAATTAAGTGTACACTATAACAGAGTGCTACGGCGAGTCATCTGGAAGCGATAATATCACGGTTGAAAGGATAGGTTGGGTCAGGGAACGCTGCAGGGTAAGCAGGATGAAGATAAACAATACACAAGACAGTTAGCCCGCAATTTATTCGCGCAATTTAGCGACGATCCATCGTGCCCGCTGTTCTATAGCTCGGTGCAAAGAAAGAAAGTATTACTATGGGGTCGATGAAAGAGGGTAGAGCACGATGGAGTGGCAAGCAGTTAGTACGACACGTTTTATTTAGCGACTTGTTGATACAATTTTAGAGAAAAAATTGGAAAAGTGGTTGGATTGACGACTCACATTTTCGATTCTGAGCCGTTGAGTCTCTCGGCCGAGTCCCACTTGTGGATACCTGGAACGAAAGAACGATCGTTTCATTCGAAAAATATTCTTCGGTAGCGTAAAACTTGTATAATCTAAGAATAACGTTGTCTAGTAACTCCAGGCCCGAAAATATGAGTAGGTACGTAGAGACCTAATTTATACCTAATTGACCCTAAACTCAAACCCCGAATTCTGACCCTAAATTAGACCTACCCTAATCTCACCCTACCCTGACCCACAGCAACGCAATCCAGTCACGTGTCAGATTTAAAATACACAAGCTAACCCTAAAACTTGGCACCGCGCCAACGATTGGGACCAAAATTTCGCCACAGGACCACGACCTAACTTAACAAGCCAAAAATTCGCCTCCTTCGCAGGGACAATGTTTGCACGGGGGGCAATAAAACGGGACCGGGGACGGGGCAATATAATACGTGAACGGGGGCGAGATTTCCGGGCACGTGCGGTGATTTAGAATAAACGCAATAAAGCAGGCCTTGGTGTCTTGAAATGGGGCGGGGAGGAAGAGGAGCAGCGGCAAATTCGAGGCAGGTCGGAGCAAGACAAACGTATTATAATATCACGCGTAAAGTTTCTTTCCCCGTTGGAACTTTATGACTTCATACGAGCCACGGGTCTGAAATAGAGGCGGTATATAGCAGGAACACGCGATAAAGGGAACAGGCTGGCCCGATCGATAACCAATATCCATGGAAACTGGATCCAAGCCGTGACAGAGAGGCCACTCTCTAGCTCTACTACTCCCTCTCTCTCTCTCTCTCTTACCTGGTAGACATCATCCTTTCGTTCGTTCCGTTTTCTCCACACGTACGATATTACGCGTGTACAAGTCGATGCGAATTCGCCAGGATTTTCCCCTGCGCCGTGAACTACCGGCGACTATCGGTAACCTCGTTACCCCTCTGTGTGACCCACCGTGAGAGGATCGAATGGACTACGTGGCTCCGACGTGAAAAATTCACGGGGAAAAAGGTAAAAAATATTGCGCCAGGTTACACAGGGTACGTAAGTTTACCTAGAATTTTAGAAGGACTCTATTGGTCGGGAGCAAAAGATTTGCAGTTGAATAGATGTCTAAGATTGCTGAGAAGATTTCCGGATGAAACTAGTAAAGAACCGTGTGCTAAGGAAATTAACAATGCAAAATTGAACAGATGTTCGTCAGATCTAACAACGTTACGGGGACGTAGAAGATGATAGATCTAATCAATCGGTTGGCGACGTGTTGGTAAAAGAAAATGGAAGTAAATTAGGAGTGTAAGTCTATTTGAGAAGTGAACCACAGAGTATGACAAGATGGGAATTTCGTGGCAGCTCTGGTAGAACTACCTAAGTTCGTTATGGACTATAACACACCCATCTAGATCATGCCACGTCTATGGTAGAACTCAGCCATGATCCCCATTATCCTGTTCCAGCAGCCGTATAACTTCGGTAGACCATGTCCTAACAGGCTTGCAGTGGATCAGGGGTTGGCTGACTCGACCTAGCCACAATATGGAAAAGAAGTTTCTCCTGTACGATGATCATCAGGAATAAATCGAAGATGTTAGAAATAATGGGGCGAATGAATCGATAAGTCGGACACGAGCTCCTCTTCCTTTCGCCCTTTATCTCGTTTCCCTCCCTCTGCAAATTCTGAACGGGTCTAGCTCGATATCTTCCGTGTCCCGAGGGAACGGAATCCTTTAAGGATAACCTAATGCGTTTACTTTTTAATGAAAGCAAGACGAGCTGGAAATTCTTTCGGTTTATCGTTCGCCAGGTTCAACTGCTACCGATAGCTAACATCAGACCCTTGTTTGTCGCAGTTCCGATGATTCTAGAATCTGCTAGTTAAATGGAATTGATCGACTATTGGCTAATTAATTTCCGAGCCCAATAAGGATAGTACAGGGGTTTGTTAGACGAAGAACAGAGATCCAAGATTGGACGTCAGCCTGAGGATATCCAGAGTATCCAAGTACCGAATAATCAACAGAGATTCAAGATTGAACGTCAAACCTGAGGATTTCCCACAGCTAGTTGCGAATTCGTCTCGAAAAACTGCGAACGGTAGAAAGATTGTGCTGCTCTAGGATCCTTTGATCAAGAACCTTCCAGCGTACAGCGTAGAGGAATGATCGACAATCCCCTAATTGTTTCAGCCAACACAGCAGCCTTCGTCAAGCCAAGTTGAAGGCAACGAATGGAGGCAAAGCGCAACTGGTTCTGAGAGGGAGGGGTGATTTCGAGCGAAACTTCCGGGGGAGAACTGGCTCCCTGGACGGCCAACATCCAGCAAAATCTAATTTCTACATGTCAATGGGATTAGCCCCGTGACTAACGACATTAACGAAGTCACGATGCCGTTCATTAGCGTGACGACGCGTCGAAGGAAGCTGAGAGTTCCGGGGGGCTAGAAACGCTAGCAGCTGCAATGGAAACGCGTTTGAGGACAATGGAGTTTCGCGATTCCACGGCCAGACGGCTTCCAAAGGGACTGTTTAAGTCCCGTCATTAAGCTCGTAAGCCCCGTCCCTAATGCCGCGATACAGAGACCACCGGCTGTTGGAAGCGCGCCTCCAAGTCATGCTCGAAGGAACACTTGGTGGATAATCTGACGAACATCCTACTGGTTCCCAAGATCGGTCTCATCAGTGTTCTACTTCGCTGACGCTTGGTCCAGGCCACCGAGTACTTGGATATTGAACTCGAAGTTGTTTTAAATTGGGCTTTAGACCGAAACTTCACCCCCGAGTGAAGGAACTACGCTCTAGTTCAAAAGGAAGACCAGTTTCACCTGGGGATATTTGGATTTCAAGGTTGGAGACCTACTAATTATCAATCTCAACGAGGATTAGCGAAAATTTAGTTAGACGAGTGTCTTGTGATTTCTGCAATTTCACTTTCGATCAAAGGTTCAGGATTATCGTGGAAAATAATCCATCGTAGAGTTCTGCCAGGGACACTCGATTATCTGGGATTCTAAATCAGAGAGGTAATTTGTAACTGAGAATTCGAAGCAACTTAATAAAGTGACATTTCGACCACTCCACTCAATATTCCATGACGCAGTCCTGCCAATTTGAAGGTCTGCACAGATGACCATGGCGAGAGAGGTCATCAGACAAACAAGGAGGCAAATAAAAGCGACCGTGTGCTTCCGTGCCGCAGCAAATATTTAGATAGGTCTGTGCGCACGCAAAAGACGCAGCAATAAACCGCGAACGCGTGCCAGAAGCTTCTCGAGCTCGCTTGGTCTGCTAAAAAATGCAACAAAGCCAACCTCTTTCTCTTCGTCTCAGAATTTCTTGCCCTCGTCTCTTGTTTGCATCTTCCTTTTACCAGTAAATTTCAGAAATCCTCGAAAACAGGGTTTTTTCTCCCAAAAAAATTTTACAGGGGGCACTTCAATTCCACGTGGTTAACCCTTTCGCGACTAGCGCCGGTTATATCCGACATCCACTAAATGCTTCACACTGGCTAGCGCCGGTTATATCCGGCATCCACTAAATGCTTCACATTGGCTACCGCCGGTTATAACCGGCATTCACTAATTGGAAGCGCGTCGCCTCAACAACTCAAAGTGAAGATTTATTACTGGATTTATTTTAAAATACAGAACAAGGCCTCAACAACATTCCCTTTATCCAATACATCCTTAAGTCCTCTGCTGTTCCAACGAAATCCTCTAAGATTTTACACGGACGCACTGGGAGCTCCAAAAATGCGAGACACTCATGGTGTACTCTAATGGCACGTCGACCCGTCCGTTAGTGGCGTACTGATGCCTAGTTCCGCCGTCGCGAAAGGGTTAATCGTCCGATTCATCCTCACGCAGTTAGATTCTTCATGCAGAAATATCCGTGGAACTCAGTTTTCTCGAACTAAACGACTCCGAACAACCGATGCGCCAATGATTTACCGCCAACCCAACGCGAAAATGGAAGAAAAATTGTCGCAGATAACGCTTTATTTACGACGCTTGCTGGCCCCATGAGGAAGACGCGCACGCCACCGCATTATCCGCGCAAACGGCGCCCCGATGCCGTGACTATTAGCTGTAAATCAGCATCCACACCCTCCCGCGACGTAACAGACATCGTAACAACCCCTGCCACGGCCTACGTCACCGACATTCGATGGTAACGCCATCGGGGTTGCGCTTAGAGACAACCTGTGCCACTACCGACGACCAGACCCACCCTTGTCAACACCAAACCCCTCATGCTCCCCCTCTAACAGGCCTCGTTTGCACTTTGTCAGGTGCATAGGCGGTGGTTGGTCGAAAAAGGGTGGGCTTGTTGAGGGGTGCATGGGCGATTAGGGTACCTGTACACGTCTAGGGTAGCTCAGAGAGGGTCGAGAGATTTTTTTCGGTTTAATTCTAGTACAGGTTTAGTAGCCATCATCCTGAATGGTTCTCATTTGCCATGGAAAAGAAGACGAAGAATGGAGAAAGTTAATAGACCAAGTGGATTCCCTAGGGACGAAGAAGAGACGTTGAGTCGGGTGACTTCTGCAGTTTCTTTTGCAGCGTCTCCGAATGAAATGAAGAGCTCTCCAGCTGGCTCATAAGCAACCTCAAACAGTCCAATTTTAGAGTAGTTTAGATTTGAAAAATTCTTATATCGAGGCTAATAATAATAGTGGGAAGATGAAGAAGTTAGGCAAAGAAGTCGTCGAGGTGTTCCGGAAACAGGCACAACTGCCAGGCCCGGGCGAGTCGATTATTTTTCTCCGTTCTACCTCGAGCGTATTATGGAGCTCGAAGCTGCACTATAATTTCTATGCCACCTTTATTTACGAGCTAGTCGCTGGCGAAGACCCGTTCCCGCACGCAGAGAACGGTCGCTATCCTCGTCCTAGCCAGCGAATAAAGACGTTTCCCTCCCTCGCACGTCCAACAAATACTTATTTGCATGTCGTTAGGCTCCTCGTACGACCAAGTATTGTCGAGGACGTGTGGACTGCGTTTACGAGGAATTCTCCTGTTCCGCGTACGCGTTATGTAAGATTAGGTATCATTAGGATGGCGTATATTATGCTAGGTCTAGGCTATAAACATTTCTTAGGCCTAAGTTAAGCCTTAATTAGGTTGTTTCAGGTATACATCAGACCTACATTGAATTTAGATCAGGTTTAGGTTAGATGTTAATTAGTTCAGATTAGACCTACGTTAGATTGAATTGAATCTAGAATAAGACTTCGGAGATCTGACAAAGTTGAAAGCCTGAATTAGGCTCTGCTCTGTGCTCCACGTTGAGTATATAACTTAGTTTATGCTTACATCTGAGCGAGCCTTCGTTAGGTTGGTGTAGATTTAGGTTATGTCTCACCTAAGTTCAAACCCAAATAAAAGCCAACTTTAATTAAGTTTGAGCTACATATGGGCCACTTCTAGTTATGTCTAGTTTGCGTATGTCATTACACACCAGAGAACTCCTACCAGAAAACTTCTCAACTGAATTGCATAGCCAAAGGGTATGGGGTATTCTGCCATATAAAGACCACCATTTTGCCTTGCAAGCTCAACATCAACCTTCTGCCTTTGGCTAGGTATACCAAGGCATCCTTGGAAGCGGTGAAGAAAAAAAAGAAAGAAGCTTCAGCATACCGTGATACTTCGTAAGAAGGAGAGATTTCCAGGGAGGGAGGCATAAAATCCGACGCGATCAGTTTCGAAACTCCGTTAGAAAGTCCGCGTTGTGAAGTCTAAATTAAAAATTACGCGCATTACCTAACGGGTAACTTTCCGGGCGTGGGGTATATCCTTCAGGAGAAAAACGGAACTTCCACTCTGTGAAGCTGAACTTTCTTTAACAATTAAACTATTATCAGGGATAAGACGAGGGAAGAATGGAGGGAAGACGAAGCTTTAAGCGTGCAAGAAATTGAAATTGTTACTACGCGGCCCACGGTATCGGCTCGTTCAAATACTTCGAACGCCGCAGGCCGGCCAATTACATTTTTCTCGGGGATTTTCGAAATTGCCACGGAAAATACACCGGCGTAAACTTTTTTAATTAAAAAAATTTCTCCGACTATGAGCCCGCATAGAGAAGCTAATTTCCTCTGACTATGCACCCGCCGCGCCGGGGTAATTGATTCGCTTGTTTGTTCTCGCTAGGAAATTTTGTTTTTTCCACTAGCAAAATGTCTGGTGAATCAATTTCATCCAGCTATGATTCGCTTGGGCTATTGGCTTTTTGATTAATCATATCTCTCACCGGTTGTACACAACGCAGGAAATTAACTTTTCCGCCCGTGAATTTCGTTCGTTCTACCAATTTTCCTCGATTATGAGCATTTTTTTCCCTCGGCTCGCTGACAATTTAAAAAAATTCATTTTCTCGCCGGCTGGTACTAATAACACACCAGGCAGGCGTGCAACGGGCACACAATTGGCCATATTGTTTTTCCAACGCTTCGCCCGGAAAATCGCGGTTCGTTCGGCTGATCGTGGGGCGTTACACCGTGAAAATTATTACTCGAAGGAACGAATGGAAATTATCGACGCGTGGTGGAGTGACGGTGAGGACGAGAGAGGAGGGCTGAACAGCAGGCACACCACCGTGCATTCGCCGGTACAAACACACATGCACAATCGAATCGTTAACTCTCGTTTGTTTTCTAGCCAGGCGATCTCGAGCAATTCACGCCGATTCACATCGCTGGTGGCGGTGACCTCCGTCGATTCAATTTTCATCTCTGCCAACTTAGAACGCCGAACAATCGACGCATTACGTTTTCGTTCCCGTACATGTATACGGCGATCGGTGCGAACGATCCCAACTTTCGACAAGTTTTACGTATCCCGTTCGACCGATCGATCCGATCCCCCGCCTTTCCCGATTTATTTATTCCACACTGGAAGATAACGTTACACGGCTCGAGGAACATTTATCGTCGACGAGTTACCCGTGGAAAATTTGATCTCGGGCAACGCTGTCGTCGTATCCCTGCGACAATTCCGGGATCACGACTGTTCCAGTTTCGATATCGCCGTTCATACAATACGAAGCTTTTTCCTCGAACTTTAATAATCAACATCTCGCTACCTGTTGATCGTGTGTCGTACTAAGGGCGGTGTGAAAAAAATTTCGACCTAGCCAGAATTTTTTCTCTTTTCTTTCGAAAAATTTTTCAATTCGCTCGTAACTCTTCTGCGGTCGACGCGGCGATATTTTAAGGTCACTCGGAGATCGCGCCAAGCGTGTCAGGGATCGTTATTGAAAAATGATTAATAATTACAAGATAATTCGTAAAGTAGCGAAGATAGAGAGAGGAAGTTCGCGCGAACTCGAATTTGGAAAGTGCTCGAGT